>NW_015167135.1:17567-24594 GCF_001447785.1 Gekko japonicus | reverse complement strand
GTCCGCCACCCCGAACTTCACTGGCACTTGGGCTGTGCCCCCCCTTGCCCCAGGAGGCTTGGGCGACAAGGGCCTGTTAGAGCCGCGGGTGACCCAGTGACGCCAACGGGAACAGAAGATGGGCCCTGCTCCTGCTTCAGCTACGGGTCATCCCAGAGAGCCAGCACCAGGACCTAGCCAGGGACGAGGCCAGAGCCAAGCCCGCAAAGGAGGCAGGGCTGGGTGAAGCGGATGCCCCAACAGATGCTGAGAGAAGGTAGCCGAGGACGGTCTAAGGGGAGCCACGCTCAAGGGGTATGGCTGTAAACCCTCTCACCTGCTCCTCTGAAGGAAGGTGGGACTTGGTGGGAGAGGGAAGGGGGCGGATGGGAAGGCCGATTTAAGCTAGGAGGCTCGGGAGGGGAGGAGGAAGAACACACATCTCGAAAAGGGGAAGCAGGACCCCTAGAGAGAATCCCCAAGAGCATATGAGCCGGGGAGTGGGAGAAGGGTGAGACTCACCCCCCTCCTCCAGCTATATCTGAGGCCTGCCATTCTGTCACTAGTAAAGGTAAAGGTTTCCCTTGCTTGAAAGCCAGTCAAATCCGACTCTAGGGTTGTGGTGCTCATCTCCGTTTCAAAGCTGAAGAGCCAGCGCTGTCCGAAGACGTTTCTTCTGTCACTACCGGCTACAAAATCACATCCTGGAGACCCCAACTCCTCAAGCAACTGCCCCGGAAGAGCCAGGACCTGACACCCATCAAGTCTGGTTTTAGGGCAATGGGATTTTAAGGAAGGGTCTTTCCAGGGCTATTTTTGGGCAGGAACGCACAGGAACGGAGTTCCGGCTGGCTCCCATGTTGGCCACGCCCAGCAGGAACTCATTAGCATAACAGGCCACACCCAACAGCAGAAACTCATTAGGACTGGCTACATTAGGGGTGTGTGGCCTAACATGCAAAGACGTTCCTGCTACAAAAAAAGGCCCTGGGTTTTGGCAACAAACAAGGTAAACAGAATAAGAAGCAAAAGGTGGGTGTGGCTGGATGAGCACACTTCTGGTAACATGGGGGTGTGGCCTAATGTGCTAATGAGCTGTGCTGTCAGGGGTGTGGCCCAATATGCTAACGAGTTCCTGCTGTTGGGTGTGGCCTATTATGCTAATGAGTTCCTGCTGGGCTTTTTCTACAAAAAGAGCCCTGTCTTTCACATTATGAGAAGACCAGAATCACTGGAAAAGGCGATGACGCTAGGGAAAGTTGGAGGCAGCGGGGAAAGGAGGAAGTCCCAGCAGGAAATGGATCGGTTCAATCAGGGAAGCCACGGGGAGCTTCAAGAGCTGAGCAAGGCTGTTAACGACAGAACGTTTTGGAGAATGTTAATTCATAGGGGTGACCATAAGTCAGAAGGGGCTTCATAGCATTTAACTCTCACACTTTCCATTAAGGCTGGAATGCCCCTTGGGGCTTTCAAGAGGAAGGAGCCTGACTGCTCCAGGAGAACATTGACTAAGGCTCTTTGCTGGATCTACATCACTTTAGACTCTCTTGAACCCACTACTTAACAACAGAGATCAGTTCCCCTGGAGAAAATGTCTACTTTGGAGAGTGGACTTTTCTGATCTCAGATTGTAATAAACTTGACTTGGAGGGTGGACTCTATGGCACGGTACCCCACTGAGGTCCCTAGGTAAAGGTAAAGGTTTCCCTTGCTCAAAAACCAGTCGAATCCGACTCTAGGGTTGCGGTGCTCATCTCCGTTTCAAAGCCGAAGAGCCAGCGCCGTCCGAAGACGTTTCCGTGGTCATGTGGCCGGCTTGACTAAACACCAAGGCGCACGGAACGCTGTTCCCTTCCCACCGAAGTGGTCCCTATTGATCTACTTGCAATTTCTTGCTTTCGAACTGCTCGGTTGGCAGTCCCTGGCCCTCCCCAAACCCCGCCCTCTCCAGGCTCCGCCCCCCACCCCAAATCCCCGGGAATTTCCTAACCTTGAGCTTTATGGATACCATTGTAGGTTAGGTTTTTAGGATTTTATTTCACTGTGTTTAATTTGAGAGCCGCTCTCCGCAGGTCTCTGGAGAGGCAACAGATAAATCTTCTAAATAAATAAACTGGATATGCGAAAGAAGGGTTGATTATCAGTGTCCGAAACACAGTGAAAATTTGTTTATGATTCTTAAGTTTCTCCGAGGAAATGCGAGCAAAGCCTGCCTCTCAATGAGTTTAGAGAATGATAAAGAGGCTCTGTTATACTCAGAAGCCCCGGGTGGGCTGGGTCTATCCAATTTCACACGAAGCCCTCGGAAGTCCATTTTCAAATCCCCCCGGGCCAACGCAGACTGTCACGCGAAGGACAACTGCTTTGCAGTAAAAAGGCCAGCTTCCATTACCTTCGCACCTTCATTTAACTGGTGCAAAATACAGATGTGTGGATGCAAGGAGTGTTTGACCTTGAACTGGCAAAACTGATCTGTCAAGGTCACCGAGTCGCTCGAACTTTTGACTCAGCGCATTCAGCCGCCAGCAGCAGTCGATGCACTACTTTTGGTGCCAAACAGTGTTAAATGATAACTTTATGAGGGCTTATCTTTCTACGAAAGATCTACAGCCAGTTTGGTGTAGTGGTTAAGTGTGCGGACTCTAATCTGGGAGAACCGGGTTTGATTCCCCACTCCTCCACTTGCACCTGCTGATGTGACCTTGGGTCAGTCACAAGCTCTGGCACAGCTGTCCTTGAAACAGAGCAGTTTGTGTCAGAGCTCTCTCAGCCCCACCCACCTCACAGGGTGTCTGTTGTGGGGAGGGGAAGGGAAAGGAGTTTGTAAGCCGCTCTGAGACACCTTTGGGTAGTGAAGGGCGGGGTATAAATCCAGTCTCCTCCTCCTCTTCTTCTTCTTCTACATCTGTGTATTTCCACAAATTTCACATTGGCAATGTGGAATTTTCTATAGGATCTTAAACAGCCCAAAGGAGAAGTTCAAGGTATGATTTGGCTGAATGCAAAAGAGACAGGAAAGATAGAGCCCTTGAGCCAGTTTGGTGTAGTGGTTAGGAGCACGGGCTGTCATCTGGGAGAACCGGGTTTGATTTCCCACTCCTCCTCCACATGCAGCTGCTGGTGTGACCTTGGGTCAGTCACAAGTTCTCTCAGAGCTGTTCTCTCCAGGGCAGTTCTCTCAGAGCTCTCTCAGCCTCAGCTACCTCACAGGGTGTCTGCTGTGGGGAGAGGAAGGGAAAGGAGATCGTAAGCTACTCTGAGTGAAGGGTATATAAATCCAATTTCTTCTTCTTCTACGCAAAAATTCCTTCAACTGAGACCTTCAGCCATTTTTTAACAAAATTGTTTGATTACACCAGGAAGATTCTCTGCACTAGGACAAATTGTCTTGGCTTTTTGAACAAAATGATTTGCAGATTTTATGTTGAGGGGGGATGCCCTGTCCTGACTCTTCAGCCACGATTGCAAATGTATACGGCCTCGTCTGGACATGGAGAAAATGGGTGGAGCAACATGTTGACATGGTAGAATGGACAATACCACTTCAGACTGCGGGGGGGGGGGGTCATCGGAGTTCTCATGCACTGATCATTCCCTGTAAGTGAGAAGCCAGCACAGCATGTGAAGGGTTAGGCTAGAACCTCTCTGCCTAAAGTGCTCAGTTTTTATTTACATGGAGTTTTTAGGCAGGGGAACATTAAGAACGGAAGCCTCACCTGCACAGCCTGAAATGGTATAGTCCATTCGGCGCCTCAGAATTCTACCACTTCATTCTGCTGAACGTGTATACACCATACACCAGGTACCAACTAGGATTCCCAGGTTGCCCACGGCGTACTTCAGGGTAGGAATTTCACAAATCTCTATCGTTTTTACCATAGAGATTTGGGAGATTCCTAAAGTGCCGTTTGAAACCATGATGTCATTTCTGGTTATGCAACTGGAATAGATGTCCTGGTGTTCCACCATGCCATTTCCCACAGTCTCTGTTTCCACAGAGCCAGTTTGGTGTAGTTGTCAGAAGCGCAGACTCTAATCTGGGAGAACCAGGTTTGATTCCCCACTCCTTCACATGCACCTGCTGGTGTGACATTGTGTCAGTCACAAGTTCTCTCAGAGCTGTTATCTCAAGGACAGTTCTGGAAAGAGTTCTCTCAGCCCCACCTGCCTCACAGGGTGTCTATTGTGGGGAGAGGAAGGGAAGGAGTTTGTAAGCCACTCTGAGACTCCTTGGGTAGTGAAGTAAATCCAATCTCCTCCTCTTCCTCTTCTCCTTCTCCTCTGTCCCCAGTGCTCCCAGGAGTTGCCAGCAGAGGGTGGGCAATCTTAATACTGTTAATGTCTTTACACTGTTAAAATAATATTAGGGTTAGAAGATCAGGCAGGGAACCCAGGCATGTTTAAAATGCTTGAGGGGGTTTAAATGCCTTTCTTTCCCTTCCCCAGATGGAAAGGGAAAGAAAGGCATTTAAATCCCCCAGGTAGGGGGGCGCCCTTGAGCTCCTTACTGCCGGAGCACTGCTCCGGCGCGCTCCGGCAGGAAATGACCCCTGAGGGTTACCAAGAAGGCTAGGGTCGGAGACATGGGGGGTGTTCTATGTTGCTGTGTCACTTCAGGGTACAACACAGAAGTGACAAAGGGTAGCTCTAGGAACTTCCAGAAACTCTACGGTTTTACCACTACAGTGTGAGGCCTGTCAAGCATATAAAACACCCATGTAATTTTAGTGGCATCTATCTCCAACAACTCTGGCGTTTTAACTTGCTTGCATTTGGAGTTGTGCAGGTTTTTCCACAGTATGAAAAGTACACTTTTGATAAAGCCAGACCTGTGTGAAATACTATATTGAATTTCGCTCTCAGCACTGACGTCTCTGATGAGAACAGATTCACAAAGTTGCCCATGGGTGTCCCAAACACCTCAGGCACTCAGGGAACAAAGCAGTTGGAGTACTTGCACTCTGACCTCTATATAGAGAAAGGAAACCTTGCTGTCGGGCTGTGATTAAAAGGTTACGCAGGCCCAAAGAGTTATTCAGGAGGCCAAACTTCTAGAAGATCCATGAGTGAAGGAAGCGACATATCAGAGGAGAGGTATGGGAAGGGGTGTATAGTGTGTCACTATAATCAATGTGAATGTTATGAATGTGCTGTGGGGTTGGCAACCTCTAGGTGGGGCCAGGAGATGTCCTAGGGTTGCCAGGTCAGGGTAGGAAAACACCTGGAGACTTTGGGGGTGGATCCAGGAGAGGGCGGGGTTTGGGGAGGGGAGGGGCCTCAGCATGGAACAATGCCATAGACTCCACCCTCCAAAGCATCTATTTTCTCCAGGGGAGCTGATCTCTGTAGTCTGGAGATGAGCTGTAATTCTGGGAGATCCCCAGGCCCCATCGGGAGGCTGGCGTGCCTAGTAGTAGTTGACCCATACTCCCTTCTGTTCTGTTCAAAAAAAAGTTCAGGTTTTATCCTCAAGAAGGAAGTGGGTCCCAGAAAATACGTTAGCAGGTGTACATTGGGGATTGCTGCTTTAGGACTTTATGTTTTCAAATTTGTCCATATGAGTTTTCATTGATTGAATGATTGGTTTTTAGATTTTTAACGTACTGTCCTTCACCCTTGTTACCTGCCCTGTGCTCTCCCACAAGGGCAAGATATGACTGTTTTAAACGAGATCCATAAATACTCTCTTGTCCATATTCATGTCTATGCCTTAAGGATTGTGGTTTTCGAATTGCTTGAGCAAAACGTGGACCACTAATGATATCAGAGGTCCATCAGCAGCACTCTGTTGTCAGATCAACCTTTTCCTTGGGCCGTCCTTATGTGATTAGACTTCCCTGTCAAGTGAAGTGAAGGAAACATTTTGACAAAATGGAAGGGAAGGCATAGGCCAGGTAGCCAGGCAACCCAGCCTTTCCAGGAAACACAACTGTGAAAATAATTGAAATGGAAAGAAAAGGCGGGGGGTGGGTGTTGTACGTTCAAGTGTGATTTCCAGCCAAGGGGGGAAACCAGCTGCGATACATTGAGGGGTGTGATTTAATTATGAAATCATATCCAGGGAGAGAAAATAGGGCCACAGACTGATTCTGGGCTTATTTTTCCCACAAGATTAAGAACATAAGAACATAAGAGAAGCCAGTGTCGGATCAAGCCAATGGGCCATCCAGTCCAACACTATTGTCACCCAGTGTCCAAAAATCAAAAATACCAGGTGCCATCAGGAGGTCCAGCAGTGGGGCCAGGACACTAGAAGCCCTCCCACTGTTGCCCCCCCCCAAGCACCAAGAATACAGAGCATCCCTTGCCCCAGACTGAGAGTTCCTGTCTATACCTTGTAGCTAATGACCACTGATGGACCTCTGCTTCATATGTTTATCTAATTCCCTCTTGAAGCCATCCATACTTGTAGCCACCACCACCTCCTGTGGCAGTTAATTCCATGCGTTAATCACTCTTTGGCTGAAGAGGTACTTCCTTTTATCCGTTGTAACCTGACTGCTCAGCAATTTCATCAAGTGCCCACGAGTTCTTGAATTGTGAGAAAGGGAGAAAAGGACTTTTTTGTCAGAATCGGACCCTTGCCTCAGTCAGTGGGGATCATGGTACTTGTAATCATGGCTCCCTGATGTACATAGCTTTGCTTTGCTGGATTCTAGTATAGTTGCATCTGCAATTTCCTCCCTGCTTGTTCCCAGACTCCCCATTCCCAGACTCCATGTAGCACCTGCTGGAAATGTATTAATCTGTCTTCAGAGCCAGTTTGGTGTAGTGGTTAAGTGTGCGGACTCTAATCTGGGAGAACCGGGTTTGATTCCCCACTCCTCCACTTACATCTGCTGATGTGACCTTGTGTCAGTCACAAGCTCTGGCACAGCTGTCCTTGAAAAAGAGCAGTTTGTGTCAGAGTTCTCTCAGCCCCACCCACCTCACAGGGTGTCTGTTGTGGGGAGGGGAAAGGAAAGGAGTTTGTAAGCTGCTCTGAGACTCCAAGTGAAGGGCGGGGTATAAATCCAATCTCTTCTTCTTCCTCTTCTTCTTCAAGGAT
>NW_015167135.1:2623-17497 GCF_001447785.1 Gekko japonicus | reverse complement strand
GCGCTTTGTAACACTATGTAAGGTTACCTCCTCCAAAAGGCCGGGGGGAGCTTTCACTTTTCAAACTTCTCACGGCCTTCCAGAAAGTCTCTACTGATAAACATTCTCACCAACCTAATTGTATTGTATTACTCTACCTAATTAATATGCAATGCTGACGTATGTATGAAGGCTGGACCAGAGGTCCTGTAGTTCCTAACTTCGTAATGCTTTTCAATTCTGGCAAAAAAATTTCAACTTGAAGCAACTTTCCTGACTTTCTAAATGAAGCCTGCTTAAAAGGACTTATTGCGTCTGAGAGTTCTGGGCGAGCGGACATTCTTTTTCTACCTGCTCCGTCCCATACATAATCTTGTAGACACATTAGGCCGCACCCCCATGTTACCAGAAGTGTGGTCATCCAGCCACACCCACCTTTCCCTTCTTATTCTGTTTACCTTGTTTGTGGTCAAAACCCAGGGCCTTTTTTTGTAGCAGGGACTCCTTTGCATGTTAGGCCACACACCCCTAATGTAGCCAATCCTAATGAGTTCCTGCTGTTGGGTGTGGCCTATTATGCTAATGAGGTCCTGCTGGGCGTGGCCAACTCGGGAGCCAGCCGGAACTCCGTTCCTGTGCGTTCCTGCCCAAAAATAGCCCTGAATTTCCTAACCCGGAGCTAGCAACCCTACTGATAGCATGTCCCCCCCCCTCTCATACATGTGCATACAGGCACAGAAAGGGTTGAAACCTACCCAAACAGCAACCCCAAAGGTGTTCATAGCCAATGGACCACAGGGGCAGCTGCCCTCACCCCCATGCTGAGAGGAGCAACCTCCCACAGCCCCAATCCCCAACCAGAAGTGATGTAGACATGTCAGTGATGTTGGGGGCAACGCTCTGGTTTTTGGGCAAAAATCCATGGTGTGAAGCTAATTATACCATAGAGTTTTGCCCCAAAACCAGAGTGTTACCCAACTTTTTCCAGTGTAAAGTGGGGGGTGGGCTTCTCACCTCTTTTTTCTGCTACCACATGTCCTTTGTAGGCAAAAGCAGGATGGTTCGGAAACCAGAATCCTTTTCTGTCTTCATTGAGCCAAGTGAACAAGTGCTCTTTAAGGTGAGTTCCCCCCATGCCCATCTGACTGTGAGTCCAGTCGCACGCCCGTGACCCAACATGTGTTGGGTGTATCATGTAGTTTGGCCCTTAGTCTACCTGAGGGACCGCCTTTCCCTGTACGTCCCCCCAAGGGCACTGAGATCCGAGTCGCAAAACCGCTTGGTCCCCCCTGGCCCTAGGGACGCTAAGTTAACATCGACAAGAACTAGGGCGTTTTCCCTAGCTGCACCAGTACTATGGAATCAGCTCCCAAACGAAATCCGAGCTCTGCAGGATATCTTCACCAATTCCATAGAGCGGTAAAGACCGAGCTGTTCCGGCAAGCGTTTCAATAGCTCAGACCACACTGACGGTTCTAGCACTTTATAACCGAAGGCGGCCACGTCTTAGTCTCAATTTTAATAAGTGTATTTGGATATTTTATTGACTGTATTGTTTTAGACTTATATTGTATTAATTGTTGTGTTGGTTTTAAACTATTGTAAGCCGCCCTGAGCCACCTTGGCCGGAGGGCGGGGTAAAAGTCTAATAAATAAATAAATAAATAAATAAATAAGTGATGGGAGAGCAGTTCTCTTTCCTCATACTTGGCTTGCCCATTAACAGGCTTTCTCCAGATATGATTGAACACCTCTTTTAAAATACAGTTTCAAGCTGCTCATAATGTTTTGGTGCACTATCTAGGGATGCCAGACTCCAGGTGGGGCCTGGGGGTTCCCCTGGAATGACAGCTCATCCCCAGACTAGAGAGACCCGTTCCCCTGGAGGAAATGGATGCTTTGGAGGGTGGACTCTATGGTCTTGTGCCCCCTTGAGGTCCCCGTCCTCCCCAGGCGCCATCCCCAAATCTCCAAGAGTTTCTCAGCCTGGATCTGGCAACCCGTCCCTCCCCTCCCCTGCCAGTAGCCAAGGTGGACCTTACAATACTGCTTGCAATACTGCCAAACTGTTGCAGCGGTTCGGTGACATCCCGTTGCCGAAACAACCATGCAACGCGCCATTCATTCCTTTCTTTCCAGATGTGCTCTGAGTCACAATGCCCTGGGGAGGGGTGGGAAATGCTTCACATTTGACCAGAGCTGGTCAGCTGGCTCACTCAAGAGGAACATTGTGTTTTCTTCAGACTCCTTCCCCGTTTGGGGGGGGGGGACTCAAGCTCATTTTGACTATCAGGAAAGAAGGACGGTTTCGCGTCCAGAGTCCAAGACGGAAAAAAGGGGATAAACGCCTGAGCACACAGCATCAGCTGCTTGAGCTGAAGAGTTCCTTCAGCACAAGGGCCAAAGGAGGACATCTGCTTGAAAAGACATCTCATTATGAATTATGGAACGAGTACGTGCTTAAAGACAACGGCGTTTGTATCAGGATAAGCACAAGAATTTACGAGCAGGCGCCTATTCATGTGATGAGCCCATCATTCCATTACTATCTACAGTGACATTTGCTAAAATTAATAATATTAATACAGAAATACGACCAACTCTCTCAAACACGGAGTGTATATAGATGGGGAGGGGCTGCGGCTCAGTCGTAGAGTGTCTACTTGGCATGAAGGTCCCAGGTTCAATGCCCAGCATCTCACGTTAAAAAAGGAGATCAGGTTTGAGATGATGTGAAAGACCTCCGCCCAAGAATCTGGAGAGCTTCTGCCAGTCTGGGTAGACAAGACTGACCTTAAAACACCAAAGATCTGAGTCAGTATAAGGTCAGCTTCTTGTGGGGAGAGGTCATGGC
The DNA here is from genome assembly GCF_001447785.1 of Gekko japonicus. Classification (NCBI taxonomy): domain Eukaryota; kingdom Metazoa; phylum Chordata; class Lepidosauria; order Squamata; family Gekkonidae; genus Gekko; species Gekko japonicus. Next base: position 14,664 of record NW_015167135.1, on the reverse strand, counting down.
TCAGTGGTAGAACGTCTGTTCGGCAAGCAGAAGGTCACAGGTTCAATCCCCAGCATCTCCAATGAAAAAAGACCATGCGGGAGGTGATGTGAAGGACTTCTACCTGAGACCCTGGAAAGCCGCTGCCAGTCAGAGTCAAAAATACTGACCTTGATGGGCTGATTCGGTATAAGGTGGCTTCATGGGTTCACTATCCGTGGACTCGAAGAGACTTTATACAGAAAAGTTTATTGCCGCTGAGCAGACACATGCCCAAAACCCAAATACTTGAGAACCTTGCTTATATTTCAGCACAAACTTTATATTTTATTATATTTTTCCAAATACTTGAGAACCTTGCTTATATTTCAGCACAAACTTTATATTTTATTATATTGGGGGGGGGGTGTCCACAAACAGAGATATAAACAATAACACAACCTGTTAAAACCGTAACGATAAGAATACCGAGTAAAGGCAGATGGTAGCCCAGCGACGGATGATTGTACGGCTTGCGTTGAAGATCAGGTAGGCAGAAATGCAACAGACAGTCCCGTTGTACTTGATGGTGACCTCTGCCATCTATACCATAAGGCGATTTGATCTGAGAGACGTTTGGTCGGGAGGGGCCTAAATGAATGGATGCCCGCCCAGTCCCGTAACCAGAAAAATTTAGTTAGGGGGGCCCCAAGGGGGCAGTTTAGTACAGTGGAGTTGACTACATCACAGGGTTGTTGTTGTTAGGGAAATAAAAAGGAGAGACATGGCTAGTTTGGTGTAGTGGTTAAGTGTGCGGACTCTAATCTGGGAGATCCGGGTTGGATTCCCAACTCCTCCACTTGCACCTGGCTGGATGACCTTGGGCAAGCCGTAGTTCTGATAAGAGCTGTTCTTGAAAAAGAGCAGTTTCTGTCAGAGCTCTCTCAGCCCCACCCACCTCACAGGGTGTCTGTTGTGGGGAGGGGAAGGGAAAGGAGTTTGTAAACCACTCTGAGACACCTTTGGGTTGCGAAGGGCGGGGTATAAATCCAATCTCCTCTCCTCCTCCTCCTCTAGGTAAGAGATGACAGGTAAAAATGGGGGGAGCACCTGAGGGAGTTCGGAAATAATAAAGAAGGGACAGGATGTGTGTCTGTGGTTCTTTCCGCACTAGACCTTAAATCCTGGTTCAACCCTGTCCCCGAACTGACATTCTACACTACACATGAGTTCACCCCTCTAATTATCTCAGGGTATTTTTTTGTTTCCACATTACATTGAGGTCACCCCGATTTCACCCCACACTTGTCCCGGGATAGACGGATGCTGTTATAACCAGGGATAAAGGCAAGGTATTGTGTCCTGAGTTGAACTCTGATAAAACCAGGGATGAGATCCAAGTGCAGAAAGGACCTGTATTCTCTGTGAAGTGCTGCACATTGCTCTGGGATCAAAGCCTACCCCGCCCCCAGAAGATCCGAGATGTCTGGCAAGCATTGTTGAAGGAGCTGGGGGAGAGCCCCTCAAAGTTTGAACAGATACAACCTGGTTCTGTTGGCTCGCTAGCAGCAGCAGCAGCAGCAGCAAGACAATAACCCCCTGAGCAGCCACTTAACCCCTGGTGCCAATGGGCTATTCTCCTTGCGTCCCCTTCCTACAACCCCCCGTGCCCTTGCAGGCAATCTGAGAGGAGAAACAAAGACAGGGACTTCATCTTGCACCTCCCAAAGCAACTTGGGCATCACAATTGCACTGGCAGCAAGCTGAGCACAGGTGCTTCACAGAGAGAGAGAGAAGGGGGGAGGAAAAGCTGTCTGGTGAGTCTGCCGGGCACTCATCGGCACCCCCGTGCATACGGGCCTGCACCTGCCAGCTAGCCGAAAGCCTGGTGGAACAGCTCCATTTTACGGGCCCCGCGGCATTGTAATAAATCACGAAAATTCTCAATTGGGAGCATGTTCCGCCAGACTGTCATGGGCATGGATGAGGATGAGCTGACAGAGCCTGCAGGAACCACAGCTGGCTTTGGACTTGGCTCTGTGTTCCTGGCTCCTGACCCCAGCTTGGCTTTTTTGACTTTGCACTGTCTTCTTGGCTCCTGCCTTTGGCCTGTTCTGGACTCCCTTTGACTGGCAACCCAGCCCGTGACGCAGACTGGGGACAGAATGGAAAAAGCCCTGGCCCTGGCCGAGGCCAGGTAGGCAACTTTTGGGGTGGGGACTTCCAGTCATTGCTCTGCCAAGCGTAAAGCTCTCCAGGGCACATATGGGGAGAGACGGTCCCACAGATATGTTGGTCCATGGCTGCACGGGGCCTTAAAGGTTAACAACCGCCATAACTCTTAGCAGCAATACTAAGGCAAGGCCGGTCCTCTGGTCAAACCACCCAGGCACCCCAGTGGCTTGGCCATCCGCAGCAGTGGAGACGACTGCTGGGTCTGCCCCACCAGAAGTAGCCAGGTCTGAGCTAGGTCTCCGCAAAATGCCCCAGGAGCTTGGCCTGGAAGCCAAAATATTTGACGAAAGTACCTTGAATCTATTCTCATTTGGCCACCAAATGAGAAGGGAGCACTCACTGGAGAAGACCCTGATGCTGGGAAAGATTGAAGGTCAAAGAAGACGGGGATGGCAAAGGATGAGATGGTCAGACAGTGTCATCGATGCAACGAACATGAAATTGAGCCAACTTCAGAGGACGGCGGAAGACAGGAGGGCCTGGCGGGAGCTGGTCCATGGGGTCGCGAAGAGTCGGACTCGACTGTGCCACTGAACAACAACAACCTTGAATCGGCCTTGTGCTAAGACTAGACGAACACACCTCACCAGTGTGAAAGCTTCTAAGAGCACCGTTGTTTCATTCTCCTTGGGTAACCTCAGCTTGATTCCAATTAGTTCCGCCACCTTCACACTAGTTCCGCCACTCCCTCCATTCATGCTCAACGGGATTTGCCATGGCACCTCCTTCAGATGATGCGGTCTACCGCTTCCACCACTGGTGTCCCCCCGTTTCACTTCATGTCCTCATCCACTCTGCTTCTCTCTGCTGACCAGGTGGGTAGGCTGAGGCAGCAAGAGAAGAGGCGGCATTACAATGAAAACAGAGAGGCACATTGGCTTTGTGCATCACAGTGCTTGTCCGTTCCTTCACAGGAAAGCACTGCAGAGAGAAGAAGAAAAAGAAGGCCAGAGTGATGAAACATCTGGAACTAGAGTTGCCAACTTTCATGTGACAGCTGGAGACCTTCTGGGATTACTACTAATTTCTAGGCAACAGAGATCAGTTCACCTGGAGAAAATGGCTCCTTTGGAAGGGGGACTCTATTAATTTTTTTTTTAATTTAGAGTTTTCCTTTTTATTGATATCAAAGATCAATATATGATTAAGTCAAACATGTGAACAATATCAACAAGTCAAATTCCGAACATACAGCATCAAAAACTGTGGAAAATACAATACATTCAAGTAAAAAGGAGATACAAATAATCAATGATGATAAAACATAGAACATATTGAATAAGATACTGAGATCTGGTATTTAATTATATCTCAATGTAATTCAAACAATTAAACAGTATCACCCTCTGATGACATCTTTGTGACTTTCCAAACTTATCTTGTGTTATATAGAGGAAAAGTGAGTAAAACTCTATTACCAGGAAGGGAGTCCACCAGGAACGCCTACACCCACCTCTGAAATTGCTGCCAGGTAGAAGGTAAGAAGTCCTCCGAAACCAAGTAATCGACTCAATTAAATTTGATGTAGTGGTTACAAGCACGGATTCTAATCTGGGAGAACCAGGTTTGATTACCCACTCCTCCACATACAGCTGCTGGTGTGACCCTGGGTCAGTCATAAGCTCTTTCAGAGCTCTCAAGGACAGTTCTCGGGATAGCTCTCTCAGCCCCTCTTACCCCACAGGGTGTTCATTGTGGGGAGGGGAGGAGAAGGGAAAGGAGATTTTAAGCTGCTCTGAGATTCTTTTGGGTAGTGAAGAGTGGGGTATAAATCCAGTCTCCTCTCTAATTTATTTATTTTTTAACGTAAATTTTTTATTTTACCGTAACAAGCATACGTCAAACATGTATCATACATTCTATGAGTAAACCTAGAAATCAACAATTACCAAGAATTGAACAAAGGGAAGAAAAACATTGCAAAAATAATTGATCTGATAATATTGACAGGTTCAAAAATGAGCTAATAGACTATAATATTGCTTTAACTGCACAACTTCTTTCAGTGTGTCATTGCGTGTCAGGTAATCTAACTCTATTAAGTTATCGATTAGTTTTAATTAAAATCCAGAGTTTAAAACCCCATTCAGAGCAAAAAACCACAGATAACTGAATAGCTTAAAACAACAGTTTAACAATGGCGTTAAAACATCAGCCTCTTGCTGAAATCCTGGATGAACAGGAGCAGATATGCTCTGTCTTAAAATGGGACTACACAGACACACAGCAAGTGGTTACTTTGCTTACACTCACTTTTGGGCTCAGAGTTCATTGAGTCTTTCGGTGATCACAGTGTCGTATCAGATGAAGTCTGAAATGGTGAAGAAAAATGGGTGAAACCACCATCCTTTTGTAAGCCTTGTAAAAATATTTAGTTATTATTTAAAATCCTGCTCATATTGCTGGATCAAGCTGTTCATATTGCTGGACTGAGCTGTTTCTTACAGCACGGAAACCCACAATTCAGATCTATATTTTTTACCTCGCACAGAACTAGGATATTAGGAAATTTGAAAAACGCGATCTTGTACTGTGTTTTCATGGTTTTAGTACGATGTTTTAATATTTTTAAGCTGGTATTGCTTATGTTTTATGCTGTATCCTGCCCTGAGCCCGCTTGTGAGGAGGGCCAGATAGAACTCAAATCAGTCGACTTCCAGTTTTGGTGTCCGCTATGGTGGCCGCATTCTCCCGCAGCTCCGGGAGATGCACGCCTGCAGCTGGGAGGGGGTGCGACTGTCCACACCACCTCCAGAGCCCTTGCAATGGGCTCCCAGCCATGGGGCGCTAGGAGAGCTCTTCCTCCAGTGACTGGCCGGCGAAGGGGGCTCTTCCATGCCCCAAAGGTCCTGCCATGGAGCACCCATGAAAGGAACAAAGAAAGCACACCGGGACAAGCCTTTGGTGGCCGAGCGAATTGTGATCCAAAACGGCTGTATTATTGAAATGTGAGTCAAAGTCTAAGCAAAACGCCTGAAAATTAGTCAAAAGCCTCCCCTTTGAAGCGGGGGGGGGGAGGGAACTTTCCCCCATAAGAAAATAAACGAATTTTGAGTAGCAGATGAAGGGGGGGGGGGAGGCTATTAAAACAAGGCGGCCTGAAATAAAAAGCACTAAAGAACTTACCAGAAATCAAATCAGTCAATCAAATCAAAAGTTTGTTCTTGGTTTTCACCTGCACCGTGGGCCCTAGTGTGGAAATACTGCCCTCTAGGGGGAGGCGCTTCCTACAGAGAGGCTGGGTGAGTGGTTGGCTGGCAGCAGGGCAAGAGAAGGAGAGGGTAAACCTATAGAGGATGGTGCAGAGTTGTTTTCTGTTGCCTCAGAAGGTCGGACCAGAACCAACGGGGTTGAAATTTAATCAAAGGAGTTTTCGGCTAAGCGTTAGGAAGAACTTCCTGGCAGTTAGAGCAGTTCCTCGGTGGAACAGGCTTCCTCGGGAGGTGGTGGGCTCTCCTTCTTTGGAGGTTTTCAAACAGAGGCTGGATGGCCACCTGACAGCAATGCTGATCCTGTGAACTTAGGCAGATTGTGAGAAGGGAGGGAAGGAAGGGTTGCCTCAGTCCTTAGTTCTCGTGGCCCTTTCTTACATGCCCAGGGAAATGCTGATTGCCACTTTGGGGTCAGGAAGCAGTTTTTCTCCAGGTCGCTTTGGCCAGGGATCCTGGAGGTTTTTTGTCATCTTCTGGGCATGGAACACTGGGGGTGTGGGGGGGGGAGGTATTTGTGAATTTCCTGCATTGTGCAGGGGGTTGGACTAGATGACCCTGAGGGTTCCTTCCAACTCTATGATTCTCTGAATGCCAAGAGGGGGGAAGCTGAGGTATTTTTCTCTCTGAAGTTGTGGAGAATTTTTGAAGACGCAGCTCCTGAGGAGAAAAAGACTGTGAAGATGGAGAAAGGCAGTTGGTAGAAGAGTGGCCATCTTTTGGAGTGAACCTTTGATCCTGAGAAAGTCTGGCTTCTCAGTGACTGTGAGGAAAAGTGGCTAGAGACTTTCCTCCCTTTTCACCCTAAGTTTGGGACTGCTCATTTATAATTTTTATTCATACTGTTTGCTAAAGGTCCCAGTCTGAACCTATTGTTTCCCTCACCGTTCAGTAAACCTTATTTGTTTAGGGGGGATTGGCTGGGTGGTAGGGGGACTTACCAGGAGAGGGAGGGAGGACCAGGCTGATGATGTGGCGATGTCATCACATTGGTGATGTTGTTGAAGCAACACTCTGGTATTTGGGCAAAGACTTTATGGTAGAGGCCATTTTTACCATAGAGTTTTTGCCCAAATAACAGAGCGTCACCACAACATCATGATGTCGCTTCTGGTGCATACCGGAAGTGATGTAGCCACATCACCAGCGATGTCACCTGGCCCTCCCTCCTGCTTCTGGTAGGCCCCTCCCATCCCCCACTGGTTTCCAAGACCAGGCAAACCTGGCAACCATTAACCTGGCCATTTTCAGACGAAAAGGCAAGCCCATTTTAGACGTACTATATAGGTAAAGATTTCTTTTGTTGAAATGCTGGCTTTTATATATAAAGCGGGAATCAGGGTTTTCCAAAGAAATCAAAACAAAGTGAATTTTCTGATTTTTGTCCCTAAAACGCTGTCTATGGATTAAATGGACAGAGGGGATAGACTCTGGAAGTGTCTCATCAGTAACAACCTGAAATATCGATAATTTTTGTTGCATAACAGTCTGTCTATACCAAAAAAAAAAAAAAAAACCTAGAAGAATCTGTGGCTGGTTTATTCATCCTGAATTAAATTTGGATCTGAGCTATTCAATCAAAGTTATTTAACATACCTGCTTTCTTTACTTTGGAAATAAACCAACTAGATTGGCTTTGCTAGATTTGTTATGATAGTCTTTTGAACTGTTGGAACAAGCCCCAATGGTTAATATTTTACACCAAGAAACTTCATTAAAGTGGGAAATACGTATATCTGCAGTAAAAGTAAACTCATCTGGAACTCAGTGATTTACACAAGTGTCATGGGAATGGATCCTCTGAATCAAGGGCGTAGGCTAGGGTTGCCCAACGCTCGGCCTGGCATGAAGATCTCCCAGAATTACAGCTCATCTCCAGACTACTGAGATCCGTTCCCCTGGAGAAAATGGCTGTTTTTTAGGATGGACTCTATGGAATTATACCCCACGGGTGCCCCTCCCCTCCCTAAACCCCGCCCTCCCCAGGGCTCACCCCCCCCAAATCTCCATGTATTTCCCAACCCAAAATGGCAACACTATCTTAGGCCCAGTCAGCTCCTGGTACACTAGGGATTGAATTCATGACCCCATCTCATGATATGCTCATGACTTCCCAGCATCTGATACAGCATCTGGTACAGCTTTGGCGTATCAGGGGCTTCTTGTCAAGATGAACGATTGATTTTATCCTTCTATTATTACTTATTGCCAAGCTCCAAGTGGGGACAGGTGATGCCTTGTCCCTGTGTCCCATTGCGGACCACCACTTGCAGTGGTGATGTGAGAAATTCTTTTTGTTGTTTTTTTTAAAATGAAGCCTCATATACTTACCAGGAGTGACATGGAGTAGCTCTAGGAACTGCTGGAAACTCTATGGTTTTACCACAGAGTTTCCAGCTATTCATAGAATCATTGTCAGAAGGGACCCTACAGACCATCTAGTCCAACCCCCCTGCCCAATGCAGGACCGGCCGAAAGCATCTCTGACAAATATCTGTCCAGCCTCTTCTTGAAAGCTGTCAGTGAAGGGGAGCTCACCACCTCCCGAGGCAGCTGATTCCACCTTTGAACCACTCTGACTGTGAAAAAGTGTTTCCTAATATCCAGCCGATACCTTTTTGCACAGAGGTCATTTCGGGGGGATCGCGGGGGATCTCAGTTCCCCTGGGTGAGGTACAGGGGGCGGGGCACATGACGAAGCCCTGCCCCATGCTTCCGGCCGCCCCACTTCTGGCCCTCATTCAGCCAGGAGGAGGCAGGAAAAGAGGGAGGGTAAGTTGCTCCCTCCCTGCCTCTCCCCCCCCCTGCCTGCCTGGGGCCAGGGAGGGCCTTCGCGGGGCTTCCTTGCACTCCCACCGGCCTTGCAGGTCCACCGCCAGGCCCCTCATGGGGCTCGGCAGTGGAGCTGCAAGGCCGTCGGCAGCCGGGACCGTTGGGGGCGGTGTGTGTGGCCTTATGACACACTTCCGGTGATGTCAGGGGGTGTGGCCTTATGACACACTTCCGGTGATGTCAGGGGGTGTGGCATATGCTAATGAGTTATGCTAATGAGTTCCCCTAGCTCTTTGTCTACGAAACGACCCCTGAGAACAACTATGACATAACTAATTTATGCAGGAGCCAAAGTGTTCGCTCACAACTTTAGTGCCAGTAGCTCACAAAGTAGAATTTTTGCTCACACGACTCCACAGCTTAGAGGGAACATTGCTGGTAAGCACGTGAAACTGCTTACCCTCCCCTCAGTTGCTAGCACTGCCTGGCAAGCCTAGGAGCTGATGTTGGCAGTACTGCAGTCTCCACAGCTCTGTAGTTGTCTCGATACTTTAAAAAGTGCAGGTGAGAATAGAAATTCCAACTGTAAGAACGGCTTACCTTTGAGGGAAAGCATTTCATCTGTAAACTTTCTCTTGTCTACCAGGATGGGGAACAGGGAGAGAGAAATGCAAGATAGGTCATTCTTTATCAAATCTGCACGGGCAAATTTGTGCGCTCTAAGGAAAACATAGCAAAGAGTCCAATACCTTCCTGTCCAGAAGAGTCCCGAACAGCAAGATAAAAAAGCCCTAAAATATGCACAAATGGAAAACAGAGAAAATTAGGCTGTTGCTTATGATTAGCACTTCACATTACATTGGCGCTTTAGAAATATACTGGGATATATACTAGGGTGAGACATCCGAAGGCCTGGAAAGCTCAACCCAGCCATATCTTCTTCCCTGGCAAGGGTAAGCCTCCTGGTTTGGCTGAGACTATGAGGGCCAGACAAGCCATGGAATGCAAATTCAGGTCTTCATTTTGAATTCAAGTTGTTGTAGGATTCAAGTTGTAGATGCCTAGAACACCAAGGCTGGGGGCAGGGATGTGGAGGGGCGACATCGGCAACATCATCATGTCACTCCAGGTACAACTCAGAAGTGACAAAGGGTAGCTCTAGGAATTCCTGCAGACTCTATGGTTTTACCATAGAGCTTCTGGTAATTCCTACAGCTACCGATTGTCACTTCCGGGTTGTAACTGGAAGTGACGTATCTATGTCATCATTCCCCTCGCGCTTGTCTCTGCCTACTGTGGAAGATTTCCTCTGTTGTGGCATTTGCTTCCTCTGCTGCTGCAAGCAAGATTATTGAGGAATTTCAGACAGGCGATATCTCCCGGTAGGGAACCGGTTCTCAAATGGGTTCTGGTCTGTCATTTCAGACAGAACCCGTTTGAGAATCGGTTTCCTACCGGAATGTATTTGCCATTTCATACACAAAAGTTTCTGTCCCGTTTAGGAACCGGGACTGAAGCGTTTTTCCTGTCAACCGCGTCCGAGTAGTCTTCAGTTCCCTCTCCCGATTCTTTTTTTTTTTTGTAAAGATTTTATTAGCTCCCCTAAAAAGGGGAGGTATTTCGCTTAAAAGAAAAAAATGGGAAGGGTAGACAGCGGGAGAAAGAGAAAGCTGAGTGATATATAAACTGGTAAATTAAACTGTTAGTAATGTCCAATTAATCTTCTTGGGCTTCTTCTGTGTGTTGTCAAACTTCTTTTCTTAGTTCAGTCACATATAATTCTCTGTTAGTATATTAGTAATGTTCCCTTGAATTTCTGTTAATGTTCTCTTGAGTTCCCTTGAACCCTCTCCCGATTCTGTTACGCTTTTTCCCTGCCGTTTTTCACCCGCGCAGGCTTTTTTAACATTCAATTTATAGTGCTATAGCGCTATAACGGAATAGCATTGTGTCAGCCCCATTGGAATGCCTGGAGTGTTTCGTTATAGTGCTATAGCGCTATAAAGTGAACGTTCAAAAAAAAAAAGCCGCAGATTGCCTGCAGCGAAAAAGCGGTGCAGTCTGAAATGCCAAACCGCTTATGATCCGGCTCATTCTGGTAGGGGCAAGCCATGTGTGAAATGGCAGCCCTGTACCGGTTCACTTCAAAATGGATGATTACCGGCTTGAAACCGGATGAAACTGGGTAATGTGAAATTCCCCATTGTTTTTCAAGAAGCCCTGAAGTGTGCAGAAGTGCTACTGGCAGAGAAAGTGAGCTCAGCAATGGAGGAATGCCTCCAGGGTGGCCTGAGAGAAGCATGAGGGACATGAAGTCTGATCCAAGCAGTGAGAAAAGCCCTGTCTCTGCCAAGAATAGGCTTGTAGTCTATACCGTGGTGCATGATCAGCAGGTGCCTAGCCCCAGAGGAACGTGCTCTTCCATGGTGGATCGTGTCCCGCAAATGGAAGGAAAACACAGGATCCAAGACCCCCATTTCAAGTCAACCTGATAACCCATCTCCCCCTTTGTCCTCACTCCTACGTGCGTCATGGCTGCTTTGAGACTGCGTCAGGCACGTGAACCAAAGCATCTCTGCAAAGCAAAGAAGGAACCATTTCGCCACTAAGTGGTCCATCTCCAAACCAAATCAAACCCTTCGCCTACATCTATTATGACACTGTGATTTGTGTATTTATAGATTTAAGATAATTATGTGCTACCTAATCAGAGCTCTGCTCCATGGGGCTGATCAGTAACACATAAAACCAAACAAGCCATTAAAAACACAAGCCGTTGGACGTGAGCAGCATAACAACAAGCAGCAACAAGCATAAAAACAAGCATTAAAAAGCAGCAACAAGAGAAGCAGCCCATTAGAAAGCTGGCAAGATAAAACCCCTAATTAAAACCCTTGGTAAAAAGTTATGTCTGGGTCTGGCCCCTAAGTAGGCACCAGGTGAGCCTAAAGGGCAAAGGCATTCCAGAGGTGAGGTGCCACCAAAGAAAATGTCCCATCTCTAGTTGCCAGCTGCCTTACCTCTGAAGGTGGAGGTACAAAGTATAGGGCTTGAGAGATCTTAACTGGCAGGCAAGATGAACGTAAGAAGAGCCCTGCTGGATCAGACCAACGATCCATCTAGTCCAGCATCCTGTCTCACGCACTGGCCAACCAGTTCCTCTGGGCAACTACCAACAGGGCATAGAGGCTGAGGCCTCCCCCTGATGTTGCCTCCTCACTCTGGGATTCAGAGGATTAGTGCCTCTGAATGTGGAAGTTCCCCTCAGTTAGTAGCCACTGATAGACTTATCCTCCATGAATCCATCTAATCCTCTTTTCAAGCTGTTTATTCCTGTGACCATTATTACATCCTCTGGCAGTGAATTCCACATGTTCATCACTCTCTCTGTGTAAAGTAGTATTTCCTTTTGTCCGTCCTGAACCTACTGCCCATTGACTTCATTAGATGCCCACGAGTTCCAGTATTTTGAGAGAGAGAAAGTTCTCTTTGTCAACTCTCTCCACCCCACGTATCTCTCCCTTATATATAATTGAGTAAGACGCAGCATCACGCAGCGAAGAGATAATGCGCACCAACAGTGTTTGGAGGGTTGAACTGTCTGTCAGAAGCTTCCCCAGCTTCCATTGGCCGTGTCGCCTAAGTTCCACCTCAGAACACAAAGGCTGCGTTATGCAGGGGAGAGAAAATGCACACCAACAGTGTTTGGAGGGTCGAGCTGTCCGTCAGAAGCTTCCCCAGCTTCCATTGGCCATGTCTCCTAAGTCCCACCTCAGAGGTCAGACTACTGCTGACAACCACCTGGTGGGTGAGTGGGACCGGGGAGCACTTGAAGAACGGCGGCGGCGGCAATAAGCCGCTCGCCGC
>NW_015167135.1:0-2046 GCF_001447785.1 Gekko japonicus | reverse complement strand
TGCCGCCGACCCCCCCCCCCCCAACTAGACAGGGCTGGAGGGAATCAGTGGAAGGCTGCTGGCGGTGGCAGCTCATCACCGCTCGCCGCGAGCGCATTCTCCCCCCCCTTTATCCCACCCTCCCTCCCTCTCTGTCTGGCTTACTGACTGTCTGTCTATGTCTCTCTCCCCCTCACCCTTCCTTCCTTCCTTCCTTCCTTCCTTCCTTCCTTCCTTCCTTCCTCTCTTTCTCCAATCCCCTCTATCTATCCATCTACCTATCTATCTACCACCCACCCACCCTACCTTTCTAGGACTCATTGTCTTCGTCCACAGTGGGCTTTGCTCCCTAGTAATTCTATAAATCTCTTTGATTTCCCCCCTTAGTCATCGCTTTTCCAAACTGAAAAGTCCCAGACTCTTCAGCCTTTCCTCATCGTATGGGAGGACACAGTCCTTCTGGTACCATAAGCCCAAGTCCTTTAGGGCCTTAAAGTAAGAACCAGCACTTTGAATTGTGCCCAGAAATGAATTTACAGATCTTTCGTAACTAGGGTGCCGACCAGAAATTCTGCTGGGTTTACCTGGAACGCATTAAGCAGCGAAAACACAATGTGGAGAGCCAAAGAAGCGTCATGAACAATGGCCAGCCCAAATCCCCAGGTGAGTCCCAACAACGGGGTCAGGAGCACAAGGTTTTTGCTAACTCTGATCGCCGTGGCCAGGTCTTGTGTCTTCGAGCGATCCCCAGCAGAAGATCTTCCGGATCTGGCAATGACAACCAACGCCACAACCAGGTTGACGCCAATGATGAGGAAAGCCGGTATGACAAAGGCCAAGAGGGCTTTGGTCTCATTCCAGTTCAGCCAGCAGGCATCGTCTCTCAGGTAGCCCTTCCTTGGCTCAGTGGTCGTCACAGTGAGAAGCGCGATGACCGCCGGGCAGCCGTAGCCAATGCCGAAAGCCGCGGCCAACAGAGTAGACTTTCTCAGGTGCCAGAAAATGAAGAGCAGCCCGTACAAAATCAAGAATCCCAAAGCCAGCATCCAAAAAAACAAGGCGAGGTAGGAAAAGTGTACAAAGAACGTGGCGGCGACACATCCGTTGTGGTTTCTGGGTGTGCCGTTCACAAACGCCGCTACGATGAACAGAGCGTCTGCGACGAGAAGGGAGGTTGCAATATTCACCAGGCAAACGTGGCGCATGTAGGAGATTTGGGTCTGGGTCACCTGGCGCCAGACGGCCGCCTCAATGGCCAGGCACAGAACCAAGCTGCAGATGGAGACGACCAAGCCCACGCATGTAATGAAGTGCAGGGCAGGGTGCTTGAGGGCAACGGGGGACACGAGAATCGAAAACGATTGGAACAGAGCGGGCCGGTGTTGGCAGCGGCAGGTCACAACGGCAGGACTCTCTTTTTCCAGTTCGCAGGCTGTTTCGTCCCACCTTCGGAGGGCCGAGTGCCAGGCGGCACACAGGGCGCTCGCCGTTTTATTCATTTTTTCAAACGCGAAGGAGACTTTCTCGAGCGCCTCCGGCAATGCGACTGACAACACCATCCCATTCACCGAGGCACCTTTCGAGGCGCCCCCTTTCGAGAGAGTTTTTTCAATGATAGGCCCAAGGGTCGGCAAGGCAACGACGATCACCGGGGAGTCCGCAGGCAACCGCTGAAGCCCTTCCCTTGGGAGGGAGACCGTCCCGTTGAGGTGACTCTTGGAATCGTTAAACCCCATGGAAAACGTAAAGCTCTTCTCTGGGGTGTTTTTATGGATTCTGGCTCCTTTGGCCGCAATGAAGAGATCAGAGACATCCAGAGGACTGCTTCCGATCCGAAGTTTCCCGGCGAACGAAATCACAGATTCCAGCAAAATGGAACTGGCATTTTGGTCACTCACATATGCCCAGTTGGGAAGGGTGGTACTGTTGAGAATGTGGTTGGCCATTTTGTTGTAGCCCTGCAACACCGGGGAGAGAGAGAAAAAGGCCCCGTTATTCTTCAGAACAAGTCGGAGTAGAAAATTGCAGAATTAAGGACTTTAAACTTTTTGCTGGAAGACCGGAGAG
>NW_015167134.1:239482-246929 GCF_001447785.1 Gekko japonicus | reverse complement strand
AAGATCCAAGATGGCGTCCTATAAATTTTTATCCCAATTCTGAGCTACCTGGTCATTTTCTGGGCAGGGGGAGAGGGAACTTTAAACAACAACAAAAATGCAGGGGCTGGGGGAGTCTATTGATTTTAAATCGTAATGTTTTAACTGTGATGTGTAGGCTTTCTCGAGCCACATGGAAAGGAAGAAGAAGAAGAAGAAGAGATTGGATTCATGCCCCGCCCTTCACTACTCAAAGGTTTCTCAGAGCGGCTTACAAACTCCTTTCCCTTCCCCTCCCCACAACAGACACCCTGTGGGGTAGGTGGGGCTGAGAGAGCTTGACAGAAACTGCTCTTTTTCAAGAACAGCTGTTATCAGAGCTACAGCTTGCCCAAGGTCTCCCAGCCAGGTGCAAGTGGAGGAGTGGGGAATCAAACCTGGTTCTCCCAGATTAGAGTCCATGCACTTAACCACTACACCAAACTGGAAAGGAGGGATAGAAATCTCTTCTTATATATAAAGCTGTTTTGGGGTGACTGTTCGACACACTCCCACAGCCTTTGGCCCACTGACCTGTCACTCACAAGGTCTCTCGATCCATTGGTGCCTGCATTGCCTGCGTCCCGCCCACAGCCACAGCATGCACCAAAAATCAAGTCAGAACAGAACTTCACTTCAGCAGACAGGACACCTCACTTGGGCGGGGCCCTGCAATCTAGCCTCCTCCTTCCCTGGCCTGGTGGCTCTTTGTGGCTCCGCGCCGCTCAGGCCCGCCTTGACTGACTGCTTCTCCGGCCCCCACAGCCTCTGGCGCTCCCAGGGATGGGCCCGTCCCTCGCTGCCATCTTCCCATTGCTGCTCCATCGGCGTGTGGTGGCCTTGCGGACCCAAGTCAGCTTCTTCCCCTCCCACTTCCCCTGCTATGCTGCTGCTGGCCTCTCTGCCACTTTGTCTGCCCTGCACTCCTCTGCGCCTCAGTGTCTCCAGGTTGGTGAGGGGCCACGGGGCACGTCTGGCGATGGTTGGGGAGGTGGGAAGTCGCCAGGCCCAGCTGGGTGGGGAGGCGGTCACGACCCATTCCCTCATCCCTCCACCGTGGGCTCCGTAGAGGGATGATGAGGCAGCGTGATGGTGGGGGTCCTGTGTGCAGCCGCAGAGGGACCTGTTTCTAGAGCTTGTTGTCTTCCTTTTGCAACGGGCTTTGCTCCTAGTATTTTAATAAATCAAATCAAAATAAAGTTCTGAGTGTGCTCTATCATGCATGATGTCACCGACTAATAAATGCCATTGGTCGCACAAATTCCAAGTCAGCACTCAGAATCTGGTTGTTTATGACTTACCCTTGATGGTCCTGGGGCAGTAAATTAGGAGCACATGCCAACTGCAACTACCTGGCCATGCTGAATACTGGCAACTATGCAGGAACCAAATCATTCCAAAGATTGCTGGTTTTGAACTGAGATCATACGCTCAGCTTTATGAGAACCAGTGTGGTATAATGGTTAGAGTGCCCAGTCTCTTCCCTCACAAAGATATATCTTTCCCCTGAAATCATTCATCTTGGAGGAGGGGGGAGTGGTTTAGCAATTATGACAGTCCAATAATTGAGAAGTGGGCCGGAGATGGGTGGGGCAAAGAAAACCAATAGAAACATGACACACTAGGAAACAGCCAACTCAGAATCAGCTTCTAGAAAAACATTGGGGTAAAAGTGGTCTCAGAAAGACCGGAAAAAACCTGGTGTGTGTGTGTGTGTGTGTGTGTGGGAAGACCCAAAATGAAAACTAAAGGCACCAAAATGCATGCAGAAACCAGGGATACCAAAGAAAAGGGGTGGGTGGAAAAAAACCGGGGGGGGGGGGGGGAATAGGAAAAAACCCTTAAACACTTGGCGGTCTCTGCCCCTCCCCATTGCCATAGGTGTTCCTGTAGCCACATGTAGTGCAGGTTGATTCTATCAAGTGGGAAAGAAATCACGATATGAGAGATGTTTGTGTGTTCCCGTGTTGCTTAAAAGCGCCAAGACTACCTTTGCTTATCAACGGGAAATGTCCAAGATGTTTAAAAGCATACCTTTAAACCTTCTGGCAGCAATAAAGCAAAAAAAAAAAAAAAGGCGGGTGGCTGTATATGAAAGAAGTCGAATATGTTTATGGTATAACTAACCCTAGGGAACAAAATAAATAATACTCTACACAGTGGCAGTCAGGGTTTCAGCAGCATTGGAAAGAACCTGCAGAAATGTCTCCTGTTATCGGTGTGGAGCATTAGAATACCCCACCGTTTAAAAGACTTGGGGCAAAAACTGCCACCGAGTGAAGGTGGGGGGGCGGGATGAAGACCTCGTTCTGGCCATCCTCGGGATTTATAACTCATTTAAAAAGCCAGCGTGGTAGAGCGGGTAGAATGCGAGGCGAGTCAACTACATTTAAAATCCCCATCCCGTTAAAAAGTTTACTGAATGGCCCTGGGCCGCTTACTCTTTCTCAGTGTACCCTACCCCACAGGGTTGTTGTGAGAGTGAGACGGAAGAGGGAAGCCATGGGGTTGCCAATGTCCGGGTGGGGCCTGAGATTCTTTTAGAATTACAAGTAATTTCCAGAAAAACAGAGATTAGTTGCCAACCCTGGGTCGGGAAATACCCGGAGATTGGGGGGGGGGAGCCTGGGGAGGGTGGGATCTGGGGAGAGGAGGGGGCCTCATCGGGATATAATACCATAGAATCCATCCTCCCAAAAAGCCATCTTCTCCAAAGGAAGTGATCTTGGTTGTAAAGTGGGAGATCTCCAGGTGCCACCTGGAGATTGGCAACCCATTTGGTTCCACTAAAGAAAATTGCTGCTTTGGAGGATAGAGTCAATGACATCATACCCTACTGTGGTTTCTCCCCTCCCCTCCCCATCCCCCCAGGTGCCACCTGGAGTTTGGCAACCCCATTTGGTTCCACTGAAGAAAATTCCTGCTTTGGAGGATAGATCAATGACATTATACCCTACTGTGGTTTCTCCCCTCCCCATCCCCCTGTCCCAAGACTTTACCCCAACTCTCCAGGAATATCCCAATCCAGAGTTGGTAACCCCACCTCACAACCATGTATGATCTGACCCAATATGGCTGCTCCTATGCCCAGTCCTTGGCATCTTTAAACAAAAGGATCTCAGATAGAAGGGCTGGGAAAGCAGGTAAAACCACAGAGTTTCTAGAGATTCCTAGTGCTACTTTCCTCACTTCCAGGTTTTCTCTGGAAGTGATGTCATCACTCTTCCTTGGGGCGGTGGCTGGAAGGAGGAGCTTGGGGGCAGCTCTGTCTGCTTGAACTGATAGCAGCTCTCCAAAGTCCATGGAGGATCTTTCCAACACCTGCCACCTGAGGTCCTTTTAACTGGAGAGGCTAGGCAGCCCTGTGGAAAAAGCTTGGGCCACTTGGAAGCCGTGGTCAAACACTACTGAGCTAACAAGGCCGATGAATAACACTGTATCCTTTGTATCCCTTACCCTGTTCAGGGCTCTTTTTGAAGAAAAAGCGCAGCAGGAACTCATTAGCATAATAGGCCACACCCAACAGCAAAACCCATTAGTATATTAGGCCACACCCCTGCCAGCACAGCTCATTAGCACAATAGGACGCACCCCCGTGTTACCAGAAGTGTGGTTATCCAGCCACACCTACCTTTTGCTTGTTATTCTGTTTACCTTGTTTGTTGTCAAAACCCAGGGCCTTTTTTTGGAGCAGGAACTCCTTTGCATGTTAGGCCACACACCCCTAATATAGCCAATCCCAATGAGTTTCTGCTATTGGGTGTGGCCTGTTATGCTAATGAGTTCCTGCTGGGCGTGGCCAACTCGGGAGCCAGCCGGAACTCCATTCCTGTGCGTTCCTGCCCAAAAATAGCTCTGCCTGTATTGCATGTAATACGTGGGGTCTAGGATTGCCAACCTCCAGGCGGTGGTTGGAGCGCTCCCACAATTTATCACTGCAATTATAACTCCAAGCAACAGAGATCAGTTCTCCTGGAGGAAACGACAGCTCTGGAGGGCAGACGGTGTGGGATGACATCCCCGCTGAGCTCCCCATCCTCCCCACCTTCTGTTCTCCCCAGGCTCCACCCTCAAATCTCCAGGGATTTCCCAAGCCAGAGCTGGCAACCCTATCCAGGTCTCCGAAGCAGATTCTAGCAGACTTAAATCTGTGAAATGGGGCTGCCAGACCCCAGGTCTGGGTGGGTTTTCCCCCAATTCTGGGGGGCTTCAATCCACCCCGAATAGCTAGTCGGTGGGGGAGCCCCACCCCCAAGAGCGACCACCCACCAGGCCTCCTCTCCGCCTTCCCTCCTGCCTGCTTTAAAGGGCTTCAGCTCATCAGCGGGGACCATGTGACCTGCCGACCAGCTGGAGGGCTCTTTAAATCCAGCAGGAGGGAGGGAGGGAGAGGGTTGTGGGCTGCATCCTTTAAAGGGTGTTTTTGCGAGCTGAGTGCGCGGCCTGCAACCGCCCCCTCCCTCCCCCTCCCTCCCTTCTGCTAGATTTAAAGGGCCCTCCAGCTGGTCGACAGGTCACATGGCCCCTGCTGATGAGCTGAAGCCCTTTAAAGTGGGCAGGAGGGGAGGAAGAGGGGTGGTCCAGCGGGTGGTCACTCTTGGGGGCGGGGCTCGGGGGCATCCCCTGCCACCGAACACCCTCCAAATCTCCCCACTGGAGCAACAAGGACCGGCAACTGTACTGTGAAAGCCCAAACCGGACCTTGAAATCACAGTTGAAGAACTGCTGCGCGCCTAGGACTGCAAGGTCTGGGCTGGGAAATACCTAGAGATTTTAGGGGCGGAGCCTGGGGAGGGTAGGCTTTGGGGAGAGGAGGGATCTCAGCAGGGTACAGCCCCATAGACAGTCCTGAAAGCTTCTGGGACCCTTAACTGCGAACTACAATTCCCAGGAGCAACAAGTCTTAAAGATATAGCGCAGTTTTACTAAACTACTGATAACGCTGACTGGGGACAGCACATAGAGTCCACCCTTCAAAGCAGCTATTTGTCTCTGGGGGAGCTGATCTCTGTCGTCCGGAGATCAGTTGTAATTCGAGGAGATCACCAAGCCCCA
Source organism: Gekko japonicus (assembly GCF_001447785.1). NCBI lineage: Eukaryota > Metazoa > Chordata > Lepidosauria > Squamata > Gekkonidae > Gekko > Gekko japonicus. The sequence goes on along the minus strand of NW_015167134.1, from coordinate 241,856 downwards.
CCTGGAGGCTGGCAACACTGTGCAGGCCCCATGGACAATTTTAGGTATTTGGCTTCCCTGGATGGATGGAAGATAGGGAAGAGCACACCGGCAGCCTTGATGTTCTGAACCCTCCCCTGCGGAGACAGCAGCCACCGGCTGGATGAAGCACATGCCCGATGGGAAATGAAAGGTAGGAGCTAAACAAGCTACATTACTTCCCCTGTTTTTCATCTCCCGGTCTCTTCTATCTAATAAACTCCCAGGTTCTTCTCGTGGCCAAGCTGACACTGGAAGCCGGCAGCCAATGACACATTGCGAGCATTCCTTTAAGTGACTTTTATCCAGTGACTTTGAGCGCAGGTGCAAGCGGAATTGTGCAAGGTAGCTCAAACATGCTTTTCCTCATTCTTCCCGGCGATGGGCTCAATATCGTATGGATAACATCCATTATTTATTCCTGTCAAGGGAATTATGCTTGCAGGGACACATCTATTTAAGTAATGAAACTGCTAAAGCACTGCGCTAAAGCTGCATTGCTTTCGATACATTTCCTCTGAACGTAACGGCATGTGCAAAACCCACTGGAGAAATCCCATTTTTGCAGGTCTGTTTCCTCATCATGAGTAGGAAGTTTCTGTAAAAAGCCTGGCTGCAAGCCAGTTAAAAATGTGGGTAGGTTGTAGCTATGGGTGCCAACCTCCAGGTGGGACCTGGGGATCCCCTGGAATTACAGCTCATCTCCAGACTACAGAGATCAGTTTCCGTGGAGAATGGGGCTGCTTTGGAGGGTGAACTCTATTGCACTGTACCCCACTGAGGTCCCTGTCCTCCCCAGGCTCCATCCCCAAATCTCCAGGCGTTTCCCTTCCTGGATCTCGCAACCCTATCAGTCATCCCCCACCAGTGGCCAGGGGAGACCTGGCAACCCTAGAACTTGTAGCCACATGTCAAACCATTCATGAATCCCTCCTATTAAGCAGAGGACCCACATGAGTGACACGCAAAGTTACACTGCATCATAGGTTTTATCATTCTCACATATGAAGATTTTACTTATGAGAATGAAGATGGTTTGGGGGTAATAACTTGAGCTCACGCCAAATCCAGACACCTGAAGAAATCAAATAGGGATTCTGCTTGTGCATAGAGTTGCCAGCTCCAGATTGGAAAATTCCTGGATATTTGGGGGCGGAGGCTGGGGAGGGCAGGGTTTGGGGAGGGGAAGGACCTCAGTGGAGTATAAATACCACAGAGGCCCCCCCTCCAAAGCAGCCATTTTATCCAGGGGAACTGATCTCTGTAATTTGGAGAACAATTGTAATTCCAGGAGATCTTCTGGCCACACCTGAAGCATGGCAACCATAGTTGTGCACCATCTACAAACTCTGGACAAAGAAAGGAAGTACAGGGAGACATAGTGTCCAGATCATGTTAAGTGATGGTATTGTTTTACTCTGCTCTGGTTAGACCTCACCTAGAGTATTGTGTTCAGTTTGGGGCACCACAGTTTAAGAAGGATATAGATAAGCTGGAACGTGTCCAGAGGAGGGCAATGGAGATGGCAAGGGTTCTGGAGACCTAGTCCTATGAGGAAACGCTGAAGGAGCTGGTTATGTTTAGCCTGGAGAGGACATGACTGAGAGATGATATGATTACCATCTTCAAGGTCGGGGTGAGCTCCCGGCCCACGTCCCAGCTCCCGTCCACCCAGCGGTTCAAAAGCATCATAAATGCAAGTAGATAAAGTGGGTACCTGCCCTAGGTGGCAGGGGGCACCCCTCCTCCTTGTGAGGTAGAGGGTTCGGTGGCGGCGGCAATGATGGCGGCAGAGCAGTTCCTGGCGACCCGGTGGAGCAACGTTGGAGGTGGAGCCCAGAGAAAGTGGAGCCTTGGAGAGCGTGGTGATGTGCGGTGCAGCACGGCGGAGCCACCTGTGGGCAGTAGCCGGAACTGCAGCCAACACAGAGCCACGCGCCAAGACGAGACCTGCTGGAAGAAGCTGCTCGGGGAAGATCGGCTCCAGAAAGGGCACCAGGACGCCAATATCTGAAGCCGCGGAAGGAAGCCGGATGACAACTAGCCCGGGGTGTTGGTAGGCAGTCACCACCCTGTAGACAATGTGGCCCTAGTCAGGTTAATTTGTTGGTTAGAACCACTATGTAAACCGCCCAGAGACCCTTCGGGGTCAGGGCGGTATATAAGCTGAAGGTATAAATAAATAAATAAATAAATAAATAAATAAATGACGCGAAGGGCTGTCATACAGAGGATGGTGTAGAGTTGCTTTCTGTTGCTCCAGAAGGTTGGACCAGAACCAATGGGTTGAAATTAAATCAAACGTTTTTGGTTAAACTTTAGGGAGAACTTCCTGACAGAGTGGTTCCTCAGTGGA
>NW_015167134.1:236982-238727 GCF_001447785.1 Gekko japonicus | reverse complement strand
CTCTCTACATGGGGCTGCCTTTGTCACAAATCCGGAGGCTGCAGCTAGTGCAGAATGCTGCAGCCAGGTTGTTGATGGGTCTCTCAAGGAGGGACCACATTCAGCCTGTGCTGAAAGCGCTGCACTGGCTGCCAATAGCGCACCGGATTCGCTTCAAAGTCCTGGTTCTTACCTTTAAGCCCTTTATGGCCAGGGTCCAGTCTACCTGAGGGACCGCTTTTCTCCATATGTTCCCCCAAGGGCACTACGGTCAGGGAGTCGTCATCTCCTGGAAATTCCAGGCCCCAGGGATGTTAAATTTGCGGTGACCAGACTGTACTTAATACATTCAGTGACCAGAGCCAGGGCATTTCGGTGGCGGCTCCTACCTGGTGGAAGGAGCTCCCGGAGGAGATCCGGGCCCTGTGGGATCTTTCTCAGTTCCACAGGGCCTGCAAGACGGAGCTCTTCCACCAGGCCTTTGAGTAGGAGCCGCCGCCACTAGTACTCCATCATTGCCACCTATGCACCGTCGCACCATCACCACGACTATCTGGTCCCTTTGGGGGGCGAGGTGCCCCTGCACGAAGGGGATGATAGATTTTGGTAAAGCTACCATTAGGTTTAAGATCTACCCATCTTGTGTCTAATTTTGTTATTGTATTTTACTGTTTTATATTATGTGTTTTTATTGTTTTAATTTTTGCACATGGTGCCCTTGTTAGCCGCCCTGAACCTCAGGGGTAGGGCGGGATACAAATCTAAGGATAAATAAATAAATAAATTTAAAAACATCCCCTTTTAACAGTATTATTATCTAAACTATTAAAAGTTTTGCTGAATTTGGAATTAGGGAAGATAAAGCTAAAATAAGGTAAGGGTGAGCGCAAATTCCTAAGAAAGAAAGACATTTGTTTATTTATATTTCCCCCAATTTTCTTCCCAATGGAGACCCATAGCAGATTGTAATATCATTCTCCCCCTCCTCCATTTAATCCTGACAACAACTCTGTAAGAACAGGCTGCGAGTACGTGGCCCAGGGTCACCCAACAAGATGCCATGGCAGATTGGGGATTTGAACCTGGTTCTCCTAGATCCTAGTCTGACATTCTAGCCACTACATCATGCTCACTAAAGTTGTGAAATGTAAAACCTCAATTTGTGTGACTGTAAATAACAATTATGTCAGGGGAAGGAAGGACCTTGAAAGCTAAGCAGGACTGATGCTTGGATGGGAGACCACCAAGGAAGGCTCTGCAGAGGAAGGCAGTGGCAAACCGCCTGTGCTTCTCACTTCCCCTGAAAGCCCCTTGCTGGGATCATTATATGTTGGAAGCTAAGCAGGGTTAATACTTGGATGGGAGACCACCAAGGAAGGCTCTGCAGAGGAAGGCAATGGCAAACGGCCTGTGCTTCTCACTTGCCCTGAAGGCCCTTTGCTGGGATCATTATATGTTGGAAGCTAAGCAGAGTTAATACTTGGATGGGAGAACACCAAGAAAGGCTCTGCAGAGGAAGGCCATGGCAAACCACCTCTGCTTCTCGCTTGCCATGAAAGCCCCTTCCTGGTGTTGCCATAAGGTTTGGATGAGAGACCACCAAGGAAGGCTCTGCAGAGGAAGGCCATGGCAAACCACCTCTGCTTCTTGCTTGCCTTGAAAGCCCCTTGCTGGGGTCACCATAAGACTTGGATGAAACCTCCAAGGAAGGCTCTGCAGAGGCAGGGAAAGGCAAATGACCTCTGCTTCTCATTTGCCTTGAAAGC
>NW_015167134.1:215480-235742 GCF_001447785.1 Gekko japonicus | reverse complement strand
GGAGAAAATGGATGATTTTAGGGTTGCCAGGTCCGGTTGGGGATGAGGGGGACGTATCGGGAAAGGGAAGGAGGTCCAGGCTATGTTACTAGTGACATGGTGACATCACTTCCAGTGTGTACCGGAGCTGACATCATCATGTTGGGACATCCTGGTGACACTCTGGTATTTGGGCAAAAACTCTATGGCAAAACAGGCCTTCTACCATAGAGCTTTTACCCACATAGCAGAGCATTGCCTGGCAATCCAGCAATTGACTTTGAGTTGCATTTATCTGTGTGAAACATTTCTTGTACGTTTGTTGGTTCCCACCCACTTTCTGCTGACTGGACCGTGAATGTGGGGCAGTCCTGCTCGGTACTCTATTTCTCTTGCCTCGGTAAAGGGGACTTTTTAAAAAAATCCCATCCAATAAAAATACTTTTATCCCATGCCATTCACTGAGTAGGGATGGACAGGAACTACATTTTTGCAGTTCAGTTTGTGGTTTGTGGCTGAACCACAAACCGAACCATGAGCCATTATGCCAGTTCGCAAACCAAACAGGTTCATATCAGTTCACGAGCCATTTAAAGTTTAAACCCCTGCTTTCTTCTCTCCATGAAAAGCTGTGGGGAGCAGAAAGCAGTGGTTGAAATGGCTCTGAGCTATTTAAAGCAAACTGCTGAGCTATTTTTTGTGAAGAGCAGAAGGCAGGGGTAAATCCCTGCTTTCTGCTCTTCATGAACTGCTATGAACCACCACAAACTGCATCAAAATTCATGGAAGTTCATGGTGGTTCTTCAGTTTGCTACCATCACTTCGCGAACCATGAACCAGCCAGATTTTGTGATGAATTTTAGTTCGCCAGCTGGTTCATGCCCTGTAGTTCTGGCTTCCCTAGAAACTCCTCAGATGTTTCAGTTGAGTAGGAACTTCAAAATGGGAGAAATTTTGCAGATCACAGAATAGTTTTGGCTTCCTTCTATACTTCTTTGGAGAGGAGGGGGAGAAAGAACTCGTCCCCCAGTTCATTTCACTTTTTAGTGTAAGTAAAGTTTCAGTATCTGGGGGAGAGAAGCCGAGACCCACATTTTCTGAGGTAATGTGCTGAGACTTAAGTCCAAACTAGATGAGATACTGAAAGATTTGTCATCTGATCACTATAAAGATGTGAGTTGTGTAAAGAGTTGGAAAATGTTGTGTATTGCAATTGAACTGTCATGCTGAGCTTCAGTCAGAGCCACATAGAAGCTCTGGTATCGTAAAATGTACATTCTGATTGACTGCTTCAGACAACAGGCCAATCAGAGCTGAGGACTGTTCTCGGAGGGAACAATACCGATTGGTCCTTATGTATTAACGGTGATTGGTCCTTACCGTTCAACTGGGCATGGCCTTCCCAGCCTGGGATGTTTAAAAGGAGCTCAAGCTTTGTGTTGTTGATTTATTCTGGTTCAATAAAGCTGGATTCACTTGTTCAAGAGCTGCCTGAGTCTGATATATTTCAGAAAATGCCTGGAGATTTGGGGGCAGAAGCCTAGAGAGGGCAGAGCTTGGGGAGAGGAGAAACATCACCAGGGTCTAATGCCATAGAGTCCACTCTCCAAAGCAGCCATTTGCTCCAAGGGAACTGATCTTGGTTGCCTGTAGATCAATTATAATTGTGGGAGATCTTGGAGGTTGGCAACCTTAGATCACTAGCACACTTGGAGGTTGGCAACCTTAGATCACTAGCACATTTCCCCTTTAAACAACAGCCGTTGATGGCTCCAATTCTAGCGAGACCATGATGCCTGTACGTTTCTTTCAGTGGGCAACCATAAGTTCTGGTGGCTTTTTGAGGTCAGGAATGTAATATGGAGGGGGGACTTGTTAAACCTCTCTCCTTCTGCGCAGGAGCCCAAACTGGGCTTCTCATGATTGTCATATTTGAAGGAAGAATATTCTGGAGTGCCAGCCATGGGTTTTGTGCGCTTTGGCCCATATTACCTCAGTTTTTCCTTGCCAAGTTGTGGGAACAGAAGACTTTACCGTTGTCCCTCTTCCAACTTTGCTTAGGTAAAGGCTTTGTTTACAATGAGATCACTGTGTGTGGACTTCCTGAGAGAAGCAGGTCAAGTCAAAGGTGCCATGGAGGTCAAATATAAAGGTAATATTTGCCAAAGTGAGAAGTGAGCATTACAGAGAGAAATGTCATGAAAACGAGCAAGAAATCCTTCGGCTGTAATATCCTACACTTCAAATAACTCTGTGTGTACAGCAGAGCTGCCATAGATATGGTTCACACATGACATTAACTAGACGTTTCTCTCTTTCTAGAGTCTCCACAGGTTTGTATGCCCGGTATCGACGTCAGACTGACAGGCCTCTTTCTAGAGTCTTTTTGAGCTTGCTTGTTATGAGATGGGATGTAGTCCATTATAGCCCGCACTGGAATCATATCTTGTTAGATTTTTAAGGTGCCTCTGGACTTCTGTTTACTTATGGTTGCCAACCTCTTTAGGCAGTAACTGGAGATCTCCTGGGATTATAACTGATCTCTAGGCAACAAAGCTCAGTTCACCTGGAGAAAATGGCTGCTTTGGAAGATGGACTCTAATTTATTTGTTTAGATTTATATACCGCCCTCCCCAATGGGCTCAGGGCAGTGTACAACAGTTAAATAATACAATTAAAATAGTATTAAAATGACAATTTACACATAAAATATCATAAAATACCGTGTAACTATAGAGGTTGTCAGATGACTGATCAGAATCAGGCCACTGATGGACAATTGGCCGGAGAAAACTGGGCCAGAAAAGCTAGGGCCAGAGAAGCTGTGTGTGTGGGGGGGATGGTCGGTGCCTCAACCAAATTGGCCAATTTGGCGTAGTGGTTAAGTGCGCGGATTCTAATCTGGGAGAACCGGGTTTGATTCCCCACTCCTCCACTTGCACCTGCTGATGTGACCTTGGGTCAGTCACAAGCTCTGGCACAGCTGTTCCTGAAAAAGCCGTTTGTGTCAGAGCTCTCTCAGCCCCACCCACCTCACAGGGTGTCTGTTGTGGGGAGGGGAAGGGAAAGGCGTTTGTAAGACGCTCTGAGACTCCGAGTGAAGGGCGGGGTATAAATCCAATCTCCTCTTCTTCTTCTTCATCTCCAGTTCCTGTGATTACATCGTATGGCACACATGGCCTGGCCCAACAAAGTGACATTTATGTCAGATCCAGCCCTGGAAACAAATGAGTTTGACACCTCTGATGTAACTTATCCACCCCCACTTGATTTTACTAATTAACACTGACTCCCTGGCACTTTTATTAGCCCTTTATCAGGCAGCCATATAAAGATGGATCTCCATGAGAGAGTTCACAGTGGGCCCCCCCAACAAAATCTATATAATGAAAACTGACACATATTTAATAACAACAAAGGGATTCAGATTGGTTTTCATTAGTGACACTGTGAGGGTGAAAAAGTTAGACTAGTACCACAGAGTTTCTGGTGATTCCTAGAGCTACCTGATGTCTCTTCCATGTTTTCCCCAACTTAAAAAAAACACCCCTTCTCCTTCTGCCATTTAGACCAGTGGCAGGCAATCTGGGCTGCCTAGTCACTGTGTTCCTTCTGCCTCCGCATCTTCAATGAATTCGTATGACTGTTGAGTGCACCCGGCTTTCATCTCTTAAGGTGGCCAGCTGGGTGGCCACGCTGGGTGCCACGCTGCCCTTGTTTGCTGCATGCAGAAACTGAACTGACACAGGCCCCGCAATTTAGCTCACAACTTAACACTCACTGCTAAAGCCAAAAGCTGCACTATACCACGGCCATATCTTTTTTTTAAAAGGGGGAAGCGTACCTTTCAGTCTCAGCCCTACCAATTAATCAGCGGAAGCTTTACCTGATTGATCTTCCAATTAAACATGCAACCCTGCTTACAAACGTTGCTAGTTCTGCCGCCTTCCTTTGCCCAAATAACTCACGCTACGAGCATACAGATACAAACGTGGACAAATAAAAAAGGAGATAAAAAAGATGTTGCCGGATTATTCATCCCTTAAGAACAGAGATTGTTTGGGCAATTGGAGATGTGCTTTTAAAAAGGTCTTTAAAGAAAGTCAGCCTTTGTTTAAAACAGGGACAAATAGGAGGCTTCATTAACTAGATTGACAAGCTGCAAAGATCTCTTGAGTGTTTAAATTAAGGTCTGCAACATTCTTGAAACTTGACAAAGGAGGCAAATTGTCACTGTTGGCTGTCTCACACAGAGGTAATGGTAGATTAGGCTCTTCCGATTTCGATTATCAAGTGCGCCGCTTCTGGTTTTTTAAAGGGGGAAAAACATCTTTTGGTGACTTGGTGCCTATTAGACCAAACCCTTTGCAGAATAACAGAGCTTTAATTTTATAACAAGCCAAGAGAACCAGGCAGGTGGGCCACCCAACTCATCCTGCCAACTGAAACTCTCAGTCTTTTCAAAGATACCAAAAACCGTTTAATCATCTTTGAAAAATAAAATTGGTGTGGTATGCGATAAGGATTGTTGGAACAACATCTGATGCTGCAGATGGAAAGGTTCTACTCTTAAATCAATAAAGATGGCTTGTGGACATCCAAGAAATTGATCCAAACTTTGGAATGGATCCAGGATGGGCCAAAAATAATTACTCTGGACTGGTACAACTTCCACTAGGGTTGCCAGGCAGTGCCAGCAATCATTGGATACATTATGGATATGGATTTGTTGTGTGTGTGTGTTCGCAACACTAAATCTCTTCCAGTAAAAATTCTGGAAGTGACACAGGGAAGCTCTAGGACTCACTGGAAACTCTATGGTAAAACCACAGCGTTTCTGATGATTCCTAGAGCTACCATATGTCACTTCTAGGTTTTTACTGGAAGTGGCATAACACCACATGTTGTTATTTGGAGCTGTGGCAAGTTTTGGGAGCTGGAGGAGGTATCCTGCCCTGATACAATCTGCATACAGATTGCTGAGTCATATCATGGTACTGGGCCTGCAACTTGCACCACATACCCCTGGACACCCAGACCCCAATAACATAGATGCATTTTTTTTTTTCTAGGAGGCTCCTAGGCCCTCCTGCATGGTGATAATGTTATTATTGTGCAACTGAACTTACAAACCTGAGCCCCTGTTGTAGTATTCCCACAAATGAGATGAGAAAGAGCCTGGCCCCCAGACACTGGTCAATACCACAGTGACTCAGTCCATTCAAAGCCAACTCCAGACTCTAGCTGGTCTGAGCTCTGGTCCAATGTATGATAGTGAGGTCCACAAGTCAGTGGAAAGTCCAGTCTTGGTAAACTTCTTGTACTATCTTTCCCAAATAAAACAGAAACATATAAAGGAAGGTTATTTCACTTTAGTAAGGTATCTTGAAAGCTGATTTGGTTAGAGATTTGGATTGGGGAGGTCAGGGTCCGAATTCCCATTCTGCCATGAAGCTTACTGGGTGACCTAGAACCAAACACACTCCCTCAGACTAACCTGCTCCGCTGGGTTGTTTTGTAGATAAAAAGGAGGGGTATGTACATCAACTTAAGCTCCCTATAGGAGGGGTGGGATAAACAAACTAACAAACAAACAATCATAGGACTCATTTAGCTATTATATCCGCCAATCAAAGATGTTGAAATTGCTAACGAATGGTGAACTATTGTTTATTTATGGGAGTAAGCGGTCCTTAAGGTATGTTGGTTCCAGGCCATACAGGAAGCCAAGGTAGGTGGAACAAGACTGGAGTGATATCACCCCTACAACCCACTCCAGTCAGCACTCTGGCTGCAGTGTTCTACACCAACTGTAGTTTCTGGACAGTCTTCAAGGGAGAGCCCCACATACAGTTCATTGAAGTAATCTTGCCACTGGTGGCCAGAGGAATTTCATCCTGTTACTGCAAGCTTTTCTTTCTTAGGAACAGAATTTCTAAGTAAGAAAGGAAATATCCCATTTTAAAGTTTGTTGTGCTACCAAAAATCAGGAAGAATGGGATACAATGGATATTGCGCCAGTGCAACATCACAGCTCTGGCCACTAACCCAAGATATTGCATTGGTGCAAAACAGTGAGCCTGTGCTACTAGACCCACTACTGTCAACCGATGCAGTGTGATGTCACTACACAAGTCAGTGGCAAATGTGACACAAACATGACAGCAGCCATGCTGGATCAGACCAATGCTTCATCTAGTCCAGTGTCCTGTTTCACATAATGGCCAACCAGATGCCCCTGGAAGACCTATGAGCAATGCATGGAAGCGGAACTCAGGTGTTATCCTGAGCACAGGTGTTCAGAGAGTGACTGTAAAAACGGAAGTTCCATGGAATCACGATGGCTAATAGACAACTGATGGATCTGCTCTCCGTGAATTTGTTTAATCCCCCTCATAAAGCCGATCAAACTAGAGGCCATCAAGACAGATCAATATGGGTGGCCATGCTAGTCTGTCTATAGCAGTAGAAAAGAGCAAGAGTCCAATAGCACCTAAGGGACAAACGACATTTGTGGGAGCTTTCGCGAGTCACCGTTCATTTCTTCAGATTCCAAATCTAATCAAGAGGTATCTGAAGAAGTGAGCAGTGACTCACAAAAGCTCATCCCTTGCCACAGATTTTGCTAGTCTTTAAGGTGCCACTGGTCTCATGCTCTTTTCTAGTGACCATCACTACGTCTTGGGGTAGGGAATTTCACAAATGCATTCCTGTTTTACTGAAGGACTTCTGTGTGCTAACAAGGAGACAAACATTTAGTTACTAGAAGACGGTGAGGAAAGGACCGGTGAGCCACAAAGAAGTACATAAAGTTTAAAGAAGGGGCTAGCAAGTTCGGTTGCCAGCTCTGGGGCTGGGAAATACCTGGAGATTTTGGAGGTGGAGGCTGTAGGGTTTGGGGAAGGGAGGGTCTCCAATGAGGTATCATGCCATAGAGTCCATCCTCCAAAGCAGCCATTCCCCCCCCCAAGAGAATGGTTATTTGTTGCATGGAGATCAACTGTAGTCCCAGGAGATCTCCAGCTATCACCTGGAGATTGGCAACCCTACAAGGAAGGCATTGTAGTACAGTTCAGTACACCGATAGTGCTGAATGGCTGTTCTATCGCATTACGGCAGAACGCTTCTTCCCGGCACTTTTGAACTGCAGCAGTTCATTACAGCTGTGCAGGATTTGTCGTCTGTATACACAGACTGCTTTCAGGCCAGTGTCGGTAGCTCCACCAAAATCTGAGCTAGGCCCATGGACAGATTTAAGAGAGACAGACAGACATATCAGTCTCGTGTGGTATGCTATGCTTGACTGCACAAAGTGATGACGTTTGCCATCCGTCTGCCCGGGAAACTTAAATGAATTGTTTCTGGTTGTTCCAGGAATGTCTCCAGTTACAGGCCAATTGGATTCTTTGGGTGCAGGTGTGAATACAGCAATCTCCAGTGTTATTTGTTCTCACAATGCTGCATGAGGAATTGAAGAAGTCCAGAATGTACCGCAGGGAAAGCATCTATGTCCATCAGCAGCCAAATTTTATTTTTACACATTTGGGGAATGAGGAGGGTTGCCAGCTCTGGGTTTGGAAATACCTGGAGATTGTAGGGGGTGGAGCCCAGGGAGGGTGGGAGTTAGGAAAGGGAGGGACCTCAGCAGGACATAAGGCCATGGAATCCACCCTCTAGAGCAGCCCTTTTCTCCAGGGGAACTGATCTTGGTCGTCCCGAGATCAACTGTAATAGCAAGAGATCTCCAGACGCCACCTGGAGGCTGGCAACCCAAGGAATTAGGTCAAGTGGCCAACAGTTTCCTATTTTTAGACCTGTGCTGCACTATATAACCCTAAGATTCATTCAGTGGTGCAGTCAGGTCATTTTAGATACTGGTCTTATGACAATCCCCCTTTAGCTGGGAACAAGTCAGGGACCTGTGAGTACTCATGGAGGAGCAGATGTCTCATACCCCCTGCCCTCGTTTCCTCCTCACTCACTCACCCTCCCTGTCCCTTGTTGTTTTTAGATTTTTTTTCCCAGCAAAGCAAAAGTTTCCCCCAGGTTTGTTTAAAATTTTTCCTATGTACATGACCTCAAAAACCAGTGGGGGGACATTTTAACCTTCCAGGACACTTAGAAAGAGAGACTGCTGAATTGCAGCTGATAATGAAGCTCAAGGCAATGCATCCTCCTGGACTGAATTGAGACCTAGGCTTCCTGTCTCATTACCGATGCTGATTTCTCCATGCCTACTACCCCTCTGCATATCACACCTAATCCAAATCATGCCTGCTATTGTCATTCACCTGCTATTGTCATTTGGCATATGAACTCACTGCAAACTCCAAGATATAAGGACAGATGGACTCACATTTTAGCTGTATCTGAAGAAGTGCGCAGTGACTCATGCTCACATCCTGCCACAAATTTTGTTAGTCTTTAAGGTGCTCCTGAACTCTTACTCATTCTACTGCTACAAACAGACTAACACGGCTGCCCATCTTTATCTATGATATCAATGTGTGGATTTTTTGATTCGCAACCTGATGCCATGTCCTCAATCAGACATCTTTACATATACTTCAAATGAAAAGCTACAGTCTATTTTGGGGGCCCTCTGTTAAGTCAGGGCCTTGGAATTACACCCCAAAGTCCAGCCCTGAGGGCACCACTGGGAATGCAGTTGGTTAAATTTGATTACAAAATACAACACTGACCAAAATAGTTGAGCATAGGAGTTATGTCAGGGAGGTGACATGTAGACTGAAGTAAGACTAAAGATGGTGCAGACGTGAAGGAGAGATTCCTAATAATTTAAGAAGCTTGCCAAGCTTTGTTGTTCAGTTGCACAGTCGAGTCCGACTCTTCGTGACCCTATGGACCAGGTCACGCCAGGCCTTCCTGTCTTCCGCCGTCCTCTGAAGTTTGCTCAATTTCATGCAGCTCAATTGTGGTCATATGTTACGAGGCCTGATTTTCGAAGCTCTCTTGAAGTTCTTATGAATGATACAAGTATCTTGATTGTAAAAGACAATCCGCTGCTAGCAAAGACATCAAGATTCAGGGCCTTCTATCTCAGGGTTGCCAGCTTCCAAGTGGGGCCTGGAGATCTGCTGGAATTACGACATGAACTGAGAAATGAACTGTGGTTTGAGTACGAACCAGGCTGATTCATGGTTTGTTTTGAACTGGTTCATTTGGTTGCATTGTTCCCAAATCCAAAAATGAACCGCCTTTTTTTCATGGAGGTTCTTTTGGTTCATTAGAGCAGTTTGTTCTCCAGACAGCCTGGCGCTAATTCAATCAATTCCTACGCAACGCTGGGGGTGGGCTTGTGGAGAGCCCTAGAAACACCCATAGCAGTTGTCCATAGCTTGATTGGCAGCTCTGGGAGCCAGTCACGGAGCTCTCATTCTGCTCTATGGGAGCAGATCGTGTGTATGTGTATAAAACATACCCTGACTCAGCTGCTTTCACTTTGCAGCAGGAAGAGAGAGGAGATAGGATGATTCTGCATTGGCTTTTCCCTCCATTGTTTTACCAAACCCACGTTGGAACAGAAATTCCCCTCTGCATTTGCATGTCGCTTTCACTTTCTTTGATCATCAGATTTTGTGGTACCCTCTACACTGCATGTCATTTTCACTTTCTTTGATTGTTGGTTTTTATGGTACCTTCTGCATAGATTTATGGCCGTTTAGGGGTGACTTCACAGTCAGTATGGCGTTACCCTGGATTATTTGAATGTGGTTTTGTGCTGCACCTTTGGTAAAACAATGGAGGGAAAAGCAAGCGCAGAATCGCCCTTAGTCGACAGGTGAGAGTGAGTTATGAAGAACTGCTTGCTGCATAGCTAATTTAAGGGGAGGCTAGAGCTGAGCTTTCCTGGGGGTACCTGTTTTGGGGGGCTGTAACTCAGGCATCCCAAATCCAATCTTTGCCAAACTTGGAGAGTGGGTGGAGCAGAGCGTGCTGAAGAGTCCCTGTGAATTTGGCCTCTCTGACTCACAAAGGGTCTGCTCTATCACCTCCTGAAATCACAAACCAAATGAACCACGAACCAATTCGGGAAATGGGAGAATTTTGTGAAAGTTCATGGTTCGTGTAATCAAATCAACCATGAACCTCCATGAATCACCATTTTCCCGGTTCGTGCCCATCCCTAATTACAACTGATCTCCAGATGACAGAGATCAGTTTCCCCTAGATGAAAAGGCAGCTTCAGAGGGAAAATTCTCTGGTATTATACCCCACAGAGCTCCCTCTTCTCCACAACCCCTGCCTTCCGCAGGTTCCACCCACACAAATCTCTAGAAATTTCCTAACCCAGAGTTGGCAGCCTTATAAATATCTGCCGCAGGATCTGAATACCATCAGCTAGGCTGGAACCTTACTCTGCCCAGGTAGATGAACTCTGCTCAAAAAAGAAAAAACCCCAAATCCCTCTCAGGTGGTTGATAAATATCCTCATTTATGAGTGTATAAATTTGTCTTAAACTTTCTCTTTCCATTCATTTTGTTCCAAACATCTGTATATCACAGCATCATCTGTTAGCACTTACTTACATTCATGCCCTTTCTTCAGAATCCGTTGTCACTGCAGCGGATTCGGAATTCTATCAAATTAACTTAAAGTTATTGTATTCTGTTTTCTTTTGTTCCCTGGGCCTAACCGGCAGATCTGTGATTGGATCTTCCTAGTCTTTAAAAAGGCAAATAGCAGATCCAAAAGGCTGTGATCCACACTGTTTGTGTTGGGGTGGGGGAGAAGGCACGTAATTCTTCCACGATGTATGGTTTTGCCAATGAAAGCAACCCTCCCCCCCAAGTCTGTAATTAACCCCGGAAGAAAATTAAATGACAGGCAAAGGGAAGGTGTTGGTCTTTCCCCCCACTAGGGTTAATAACTGTGCAGAGGTAGAACTTATTAACCTTCTACTTTAGGGTTGCCGGTCTCCAGGTGGCGGCTGGAGATCTCCCGGAATTACAGCTGGTCTCCAGGTTACAGACGTCAGTCTCCCTGGACAGAAAGGCTGCTTTGGAAGGTGGACTCTGTAACATGTTACCTCACTGAGGCCCCTCCCATTCCCAAACCCTGCTCTCCCAGCGCTCCACTCCAAAATCTCCAGCAATATCCCAACCCAGATCTGGCAACCTAGCAGCAGCTCCAGTTGCAACCAGCGACCCACATATCTGACTTGTTTTAGGGAAAGCTTGGGAGGTTATGATCATGGATATTTCAGTGTCTGAGTCGAGGTAATTTAAGGACCTTTCTGCACTCTCCTTTTAGTCCATGCTCACCGCGGTCTCGTCCAAGCGATTCTGCTTTAAAATTGAATTCAAACTGCTTTTTAATCCAGGTCCCCCCCCCCTTCTGCACTAAAATTGAATTCAACTCTCTTTTTATGCTTTTTTATGCTGGTCCCCCCCCCCCCTTCTGCATCACATCCCCTCCCTTCAGAGGTCAGCCCGGTTTCAGCCTGTTGTTGCCCTGGGGTTATTTGGATGCTGTTTTGTTGTGGACTCAAATTGTCTTGACTTCAAACACTGAGAAAATCCAGATTGGCCGGCAAATGCGGAAAGGACCTAAATCTGCAGCAAACAGCATCCAAAAAACCTGGGGCAAGAGCAGGCTGAAACCAACTCAACCACTGAAGGGAGGTAACAGAATGCGGAATGGGGGGGGGGAACAGAATAAAAAGAAGGTTGAATGTGGTTTTAGTGCAGAATTGCTTGGAGGGCACCGGGGTGAACATGGATGAACAGGAGAGTGCAGAAAGGGCCTATGAGGAAGAGAGGTAAAGGGTCACATCTGGGATTCTTCATATTCCTAATCCAGTAGTGCGACAAAAAACATAGGGTTGCCACCGTGTTTCCTCCCAAGCCTGTGTTTCCTCCCAAGCCTGATCTGTGCTTGAGATCAGGCTCGCAGGGAAATGCCAGCTTCGTGCATTTAAAAGGGAAACGCAGCTGCTCTTAAAGGGGAAATGCCGGCTCCTGCTCTTAAAGGGGAAACGCCGGCTCCTTTAAGTGCAGGGAACTGCCGTTTCTGGAGATCCGGCGCGCAGGTGAGGGCAGCAGCGGACGTCCCCAATGTGACATCATCATGTCGGGGATGCCCCGCCCCCTCCAGGAACGCCCCTGAAGTCCCCCGCTGGGGTTGGAAGATGGACTTGGCAACCCTAAACTGAGCTGGGAAATTCCTGGAGATTTGGGGGTGGGTAGGGCAGAGTTGAGGGAGAAGAGGGAGCTCAACAGGAATCCAATGTCATCAATTCCACCCTTCAAAGCTGCCATTCTCTCCAAGGGAACTGATCTCTGTGGTCTGTAGTTTGGTTGTAATCCCAGAAGCACACTAGCTCTCTCTATGAAGTATATACATTTTTAGCTCTGTTTTTCACTGGAAAGGCCATGGGTGAGGTTTCTAGGTTCAGAGGGAACTATCTAATATCGCAAATTATGCCGTTGCACATAGGTCTCTTGCGGTCTTTCGTTTCTTAATTTTCAAACACTGGCAAATTTATTAGGCTCACAGATGGTTTCCGTGGCTAAGAAAATGGCATTCGGTTTTTTTTTTTTCTAATGTAGGTTCTTCTTTTTCTGTAAGAATCATGCACACAGACTTGTCAACAGGCCTGGGGGAAATGTCCTGATCGGTGTTCCCTCTAAGCTGAGTTAGTGTGAGCTAGCTCACTTTTTTTTAGCCTCCGGCTCACACCTTTTTGACCCAGCTCAGGAAGGATGGCTCCAGAGCAAACTCATTTATGCAGCAGCCAAATCGCTCGCTCACAACTTCAATGCCAGTAGCTCACAAAGTAGAATTTTTGCTCACAAGACTCCACAGCTTAGAGGAAGCATTGGTCCTAATAGAAGCTTAATATGTGGGAAAGGACAGTTGATGTTTTTCATGGCATGGTGGTAAATAAGAGTTGCCAACTCTGACTGGGGAAATTTCTGGAGATGGTGGAGGAGTTTGGGTAGGGGAGGAAGCTCAGCAGGGATGTGACTTCATAGAGTTCACTCTCAGATGATGCCATTTCCTCCAGAGGAACTGATCTGTAGTCTGGAGATGTGATTCCAGGAGAACTCCAGGCCCCACCTGGAGCAGAAGTGGAAAACTCTACACTAAATAGCATCACCTGATAAAATAATACCCCTGTACATGGGCAGGGAATTCTTTTCTCCAGGCAGTTGTCATCCTTAAGGGTACAACAGTGGCCTTCAACTTTTCCAGATCTTGGTCTTGTTGATATGCAATCACATGATGTCAGAGTCATGTGACAGGAAGAAGGGAACCCAGAATTATTACAGGCCAAAACCATGAAGGAATCCCTTTGACAACTAACGATACAATGCTGAAAGGACATTTTCCTGGGAGTGAGCTACACTGGACACACTTAGGATTGCTCTGTCAGTGACCTCAACCCATTGTCCTAGCTCCTTCTTTCATACAAATGGGAAAGGTCTTAGAAGTGGAGAACCTCTGTTGGTGACCCTAGACATGCTCTTGATAGTGGCCATCTATGAGCTGATTCTTACATAGGTATTGTTTTAGAGTTGCCATCCCTCAGGTCTGGGTGGGGGTTCTCCCACTTTGGGGGGGGGCTCCAATCTGGGGAAGCCCCACCCCCACGAGCAGCCACCCATGGCCACCCCTCTCCTCCCCTCCTGCAGAGATTTAAAGGGCTTCAGCTGATCAGCGAGGAGCACATGGCCCGCTGATCAGCTGGAGGGCCCTTTAAATCTTTCAGCACGGAGGAAGAAAGGATGTACACAAAAAGACCCTTTAAAAAGTCTTTTTGCAAGTGGGGTGGGGGCCGTGGTGCATGGGGCTGATTTCCTCTCCCTCCCTGCTGAAAGACTTAAAGGGCCCTCGAGCTGACTAGCAGGCCACATGCTCCCCGCCAATTAGCTGAAGCCCTTTAAATCTCTGCAGGAGGGGAGGGAAAGTGGTGGCTGCAGCTCCATGGTGGGGCTTGGGGGGTGGAGCTTGGGGCATCCCTTCCCACCTCCAGAATGCCCCCCCCCAGATACCCCTGCTGGAGCAACAAAGGGACCTGGCAACCCTAAATTGTTCGGCTTTTCCACACTAGAGCACTTTTGCATTTTTCGCTAGACTGATTGCCCTGTTCCTGCAGTGGAGAAGCAGGTTGTGAGCTTTTACTACACGCATCATTTATTTGTTAAGAAAATGTCTCTGCTGTGTCTCCAGAGATCCTGTTTAAGATGGTTTACAAAGTAAAGCATGATAAAATCATAAAACCACATACAAACATGGGAATTGTTTCCAGACAGTTTTCAAGGGCAGCCACACATAAAGTAATCTAATCTGGCTGTAACTTGAGAATCGGTCACAGTGGTCAGATCATACTTTTTGAGGGAAGGCCGTAGCTAGCATATCATCTGAAATTGATACAATGCACCACATACCACAGAGAAGAACTGAACCTCCACCTATGTTTATTTCTTTATATTTCTTTATTTTATGTGCCACTTTCCCCCTGGAACATGGACTCAAAACGGCTTACAAACATCAAAGAAGAAGAAGAAGAAGAAGAAGAAGAAGAAGAAGAAGAAGAAGAGATTGGATTTATACCCCGCCCTTCACTTGGAGTCTCAGAGCGGCTTGCAAACTCCTTTCCCTTACCCTCCCCACAACAGGCACCCTGTGAGGTGGGTGGGGCTGAGAGAGCTCTGACACAAATTGCTCTTTTTCAAGGACAGCTGTGCCGGAGCTTGTGACTGACCCAAGGTCACATCAGCAGGTGCAAGTGGAGGAGTGGGGAATCAAACCTGGTTCTCCCAGATTCGAGTCTGCACACTTAACCACTACACCAAACTGGCTCTCCATAGCAATCCATAGCAATCCAACTGGCCTAGCAATCCAAGATGAGTACAATCACTTAAAATCCCAATAGATAAAAGTATATCCACTCTAATACAATTCTTATACAATTCTAATACATTAAAACATCCTCACAAAAAAAATTACCACAAAAAATATCAAAATGGGAGAAAAAAACAACCTACTGGCAATCTGCAGGCCAAGGTGATAAGCAGTCTCTCCCTTCCCAGTCTCACATCTTTATATCATCTCTAGGCAGGGTGGAGCTGCAGCATTACAGGTGGAATGAGGAGATGGCAACCTGTAGGCCAAGGTGATAAGCAAGCTCTCCTTTCCCAGGATCAAGCAACACCCCCAAGGTATGAACGTCCAGTTGGAGTGCAACCCCCTCTAGGACAGGCTGAGTTTTCAAGCAGTTTTGTCACTGAGCAACAAAACTTCAGCCTTGTCTGGACTGAACATCAGTTTAGTGGCCTCTTCCACCCCATTTTCTTCTCCAGGCACCTTTTCAAAGGACTCACCCAACTCAGCTGTTAAGGAGAAATAGAACAGGAGATCAACTGCATGTTGGTGGCCCCCCACTCCAAATTCCAAGAGGAACCCTTCCGGCAGTTTTATGTAGATGTTAGATAGGTTTAGGGACAAGATATACCCCTGCAGAACCCTACAGTGTAAGTGCCACAGGTCCAAGTAGCAGTCTTCAGAACCACTGTTTTGGAAGTGGCCAGTTAAATAAGAGTAGAACCACTAAAGTACGATGTCCCCCTGCTCCCAACCTATAAGAATACAGAGAAGCCATGTTGGATCATGCCAATGGTCCATCCAGTCCAATACTCTGTGTAACAACAGTGGCCAAAACCCAGGTGCCATCAGGTCCACCAGCGGGGCTAGAAATCCAGAAGCCCTCCCATCGTGGCCCACCAAGCACCAAGAATACAGAATATCACTGCTGTGGACATAGTGTACCATCTATACCTTGTGGCTAATAGCCATTGATGGACAGCCTCTCAAGAAAGATATGATGGTTGATGGTATCAAAAGCTGCTTAGAGGTCTACAAGAATCAACTGTGGAACACTCTTCCTCTCACTTCCCCAGTGAAGATAATCAGTCAGAGTGTCCAAGGCTGTTTCTGTCCCACACCCAGGCCTGAATCCAAACTGAGGCTGTGATCACACACACTAAATAATCCACTTTCAATCCACTTTCA
Source organism: Gekko japonicus (assembly GCF_001447785.1). NCBI lineage: Eukaryota > Metazoa > Chordata > Lepidosauria > Squamata > Gekkonidae > Gekko > Gekko japonicus. The sequence goes on along the minus strand of NW_015167134.1, from coordinate 219,724 downwards.
ATGCACATTAAAATTTGATTTTGCCAGTTCACACAGTAAAAATCCAGTTGTAAAGTGCATTGAAAGTGGATTGAAAGTGGATGATTTAGTGTGTGATCACAGCCTGAGTCTAGATAATCTACCTCTTCCATAGGAGCTAGAAGCTCTAAGGCTGCTCAAGCATTTATTTATTTATTAGATTTGTACCCCGCCCTCCCCAACGGGCTCAGGGCGGCTACAACAGAGGCACTTGCCATAACAACAGTTAAAACAACATAAAAGCAATCATTAAACAGTATAAAACAATCATTAAATAAAGTGCAGTGCTCTTGATGTTAACGTTTTCTAATCGAAGATGAGTTCCATTCATCAACCTAACCTGACAACATACATTCTTCGGTTGACTAGGCGTCTTCCCAGGGCCAGCTCACCTCCAGATCTAATCCACCGTCAAAGATGGCAACTCGGTGGAGGTACAGTGACGGCGGCAGCTCCTATGCAAAGGCCTGGCGGAAGAGCTCAGTCTTGCAGGCCCTGCAGAACTGCGCCAGTTCCCACAGGGCCCGAACCTGCTCTGGGAGCTCATTCCACCAGACAGGAGCCGCCGCCGAGAAAGCCCTGGCCCCGCTTGCAGCCAGCTTGATGTCCTTGGGGCCGGGAACCACCAGTAGGTGCTGTGACCCCGAACGTAGCGCTCTTGGGGGAACATATGGAGAAAGACGGTCCCTTAGGTATGCTGGACCCTGGCCATCAAGGGCTTTATAGGTAAGAACCAGCACTTTGAAGCGAATCCGGTATGCGAAGCATTTTGCCCAATAAGGAAATGCTGGCCACCGAGCAATAATTATTTAAGTCACTGGGGCCCAGGGATACCCTCCCACAGAGAGTCATCTCAGACCCATTCAAGTGATCCAACCCAGTTTAACACCAACAACTATGAAGGGAAATGGTTGAATCTAGATGTGATAGGCCACATGCTTCTAATCAGCTTCTCCACTTCATCAAGCCTCACCAATGGAGAGTCCTCCATAGAGCTAGGACCAGAATACATTCCGATAGCTGACTGAGATGGCACTGAACTAACTGTGGCATCTCTTATGTTGGTTGTGAGCAATTTTTATCTTCAAAACACATGGGGGTTGCTCCCTCTGGCTTGGGGGAAGAGCCTGGGGAAGGCAGGATTTGGGGAGGGGAGGGAGCTCCATGGGGATAAGATTCCATAGAGTATAGGAACATAAGAGAAGCCAATGGCCCAACCAGTCCAACACTCTGTGACACACAGTGGCCAAAACCCAGGTGCCATCAGGAGGTCCACCAGTGGGGCCAGAGTTACCCTCTAGAGCTTCCATTTCCTCCAAGGGTAAGAATCTCTAGCCATCACCAGGAGGTTAGCAACTCTAAAAATGCATTGCAAAACAGTCACAGTAGGGCCTGTATGTTTTCTGGGTCTATGTCCTCAGGGGTCAGGGAGAAGAGCCCACTCAGAACCAGCTACAATTCTGTTGGGGAGAATCATCACTGCCACAGAGTAGGCATGACACCATGTTCGGTTGCATTTGCACTGAATTTTTTTCCTGCTTGCTCTCCAAACATCTGCCCCACCGCTTCATCATCCCAAGCTCCTCGGTAAACCAAGGGACATTCTGGGCTCTGCAGTAGCAAAGATGGTGCCCCGGGCATGTCCACAGCCTGGGTCATCTCCACGTTCCACAAGTCAACCAGTGGGGGGAAAGGTAGGGTTGCCGAGTCCATCTTCCACCCCCAGCGGGGGACTTTGGGGGCGTTCCTGGAGAGGGTGGGGCATCCCCAACGTGATGATGTCACGTTGGGGATGTCTGTCCCCCCCCTGCGCCCGTGCGCCGGATCTCCAGAAACGCAGGTTCCCTGCACTTAAAGTAGCCGGCAGCCGGCGTTTCCCCTTTAAGAGCAGCTGCGCTTCCCTTTTAAGAACGAAGCTGGCTTTTCCCTGCAAGCTTGCAGAGTTCGCGCTTGGGGTGAAACACAGGTTGCACACCCTTAAAGGGAGAGAGATGGGTGGCTGTGGGTGTTGGGGGTGAGGCTTCCCCCGCCGGCCATCTGGCTGGCGGCAGGTAGAACACCCCCCCAAAAAACGGGGGACCCCTGGCAAACCGGGGGTTTGGCAACCCTAGGGAAAGGATATGGAAGAATCAGGAAGTATATGAGCTTCCTTGGAGAACACCCGTGTCACCTTGGAGAACACCTCCATGTGGAGAAGTGTGTGTAAGTCCATTCTGATACCATGGCAAAATGACTGTTAGGTCTGGTAAACATGTGAGCCAATCCCTTACCATTCACAAGTGAATGATGCAACTCTTTTTTGGAGGGGAGAAATCCCATTATTTTGAGGTGAGGTGACCCCAAAATTCTGCAGTGGTTAGCTTCATTCAGGTCACTAATGGATGCCGCAATCATCATGTGCATACCTGCATATACTGGCTCTGTCTCCAAACAGAGTAAATCTACCACAGACTAGGTGCTATTGTGAGAGACTTATTGCGCAAGCGCTCACCTTCCAATTCCCAGCCAAAACAGGAGCAGAAAATGACACCTAGTATACAATCCATACCTACTGGAAACTTTAAACCACTGCCTGGGATTTCTGCCTCGTTGTCATTCAAAAAGCCTCTGAGAAAAATACATCCCTTTTCTCCAACAAGGTATTCCCCCCACCCCCAAAAAAAGATCAAAAGAACATTCCTTGCTTTTATAAAACCACACACCAATGTCTGTAGGTCTGATATCTTTCTTTAGTGAATGCTTTGACCATGCCTTCGTTAAATAATACCCCAAAGCAAAATAAATATATTTAAGAAGCCTGACCTGAATGGGTGCAGGATAGTTAATCTTTTAATTAACCCTTCTCCTTTTCTTTTTCCAGAATAGAGAAAAGTAATAATTTGCCTGCCTCTGTCACCTGGCAAAAGAAAGGGGGAAGGGGGGGGAGAAAAAACCCCAGAAGAAGTAGAAGAAGAAAAGGGGGGAAAGTTACTGTGTGCAGTTAATATCGAACAGCCGCCATCTCCAGATGATCCCTGCTGCATCCAATTTCTGCCCAAATGCTTTCTGTTAAACCTCCATCAAACAGACACACGGCGCACAAAAGAAAACCTCATCACCAAGGGAAACTAATCCACCGGTGCGCAATGTAAGCCTGTCAACTTTTTATTATAAGAAGTCATCACTCATTTCAGCGAAGATTAAAAGTATGACTAAATTGAGAAAATCCTCTTAGCCATTCGGAATTTTAATAGAGGAGAAAAGGGGGTGAGTAAAAAATTTAAACTGCGAGTGCGCATCGGTACCGGGTGAGCATCTATCTCTTTATGGGGATCTCTCTCTCTCTGTGTGTATGTGTGTGTAGAGGAGAGGGAAGGGGGTGGAGAGAAAAATCACATATATAGAGGCACACGGCACACACACACAAATGCACACACGCGCACACACATGAGGTTTTAAATAAAGGCTAAGCAGGGGTGTGCATGTGTGTGCACGCCGTGTCTGTTTCACACTCAGTCTCTTCCAAAGCCATACATAAACCTTCCAACCTGACACTACGTTTTTCTCGGTTTACCAGAAACAGTTTCTGATTCAGACGAGCTTAAGAGATAAGAACGGAGAATGAGTCCTCGCCGCTTTAATTACATCGCCATTGGCAACAAGGTGTTACAGTTGCAGAATAACAATTCTTTTTTTTTTTAAAAAAACACCACTTATGGATTTAGGGTCAGTCTGCAATTTCATCCTAGAACCCTCCCCTCCCCCAAAAGATGGGAACCTTGTGGGTTCTCTGCTCGCCTGGTTCTGTTTCAGCCCTACAGGTAGTTAGTCTGGTGGGATATTAGAGTGCATGCAGCACACACACACACACACACACACGGACACACATGTGTTCAACTGGATCTCACTGTTGTCCCTCCCCCAGATTATGTTCTCCATGCGCTATGTTTCACTTAAGTTTCATTTCAAAATACAGCTCATTCCTTTCCCCCCCGCAATCATCTTTCTGTTCCAAAGATGATTTTCCCCACCCACATTTAAAATGCTGGGATTATTGTTATTCTCTCATCTGTCAGGCATTGGGAACTCCTTAGGTGTCATCTCTCAAGGTTTTGGGGTTCCCTTCTTCCAACTGCGTGAAAGATACGGAAGTTACACAAAACCTCAAGTCTCGCCCTAGTCTATTACTTTGTATCTCCCACGTGATATCTTCTGTCCTTGCACCCAGTTTACAAACAAGTAGACCC
>NW_015167134.1:209598-210461 GCF_001447785.1 Gekko japonicus | reverse complement strand
CGTCTGGGCCCCCCCCCCCCCGGCTGCGAGTTTCTTCGATACCTGAGAAAGTCTGGTCCTGTTGGTCTGAGCTGGTTCCAAAACAGATTTCTTGCCATCTGGTCGCACTTTTGCACACCCAAGCTGTCAGGCAGGTCTGACTGGTCTCTTGTTTTCTGACTGCCATTTAAAAAAAAAAACCAGTTAACGATGATCGCATAACTGCACATTCGCACCTCTCTCTCTCTCCCTCCCCCCCTACAGGGGCTGCTCAAAACTGTCTTTCTTTTTAAAAACTCTCAAAGAAGCCCCTGTTCTTCAGCTTTTTTCTGTCCTTTGGGGAAGGGGTACATTGAAAAGATTACAGGGAGGGCGGCTGTAACCTCCATATCCCAGCATTCTCAGCAAGCACTTGTGCGCATGCTCAGAGAGAAAACTTTTAAAAGTGATGGCTGAAAGCCCCATGAGCTACATATCCCAGCAGGCTCACCCCTGCTTGTGGGCATGCTCCTAGGACAAACTTCTAAAAAAATGGCTGATGGGCTGACTCCGTGCTTGGTGCTGTCTGATCACTCCATGGCCAGTAAAATTGCTTTGAAGAGTGCTAAAAGGGGTGAGTCTGGTCAGGATTTTCTGTGACAACATAATCTGGCTCTATTAGAGGCAGGGCAACAGCGGATTGCCCATCTGATTCTGACCATAGTTACCTTAAACCAAGGGTCATTTTGAAGAAAAAGAGGTGCAGGAGCTCATTAGCATAACTCATTTGCATAACATTTGCATATGCCACACCACCTGGCATCACCGGAAGTGTGTCAGAAGGCAACACCCACCGCTCAGGCTCCACTGGACTGTTTTGGATTGCTAGCTATTGGGGGGTGGGG
>NW_015167134.1:196123-209268 GCF_001447785.1 Gekko japonicus | reverse complement strand
ACAAAAGTTATAGGAAAGTCTGAGTGACAGACTGGAGTGAAACAGTAAACGTATATGGTCTTGAGAGAAACAAGTGTTACAAAGTTACATGCAAAGATCCCTGTCAGTGAGAGAGAAAATTGTGTGGGATACCAAAGCAATTGTTCAGTATTTACACATTACTAGTTACATTGTACTACCCTCTTATTTATGCTTTATTTCAATAAATCCTATTTCATTCAAGTATACCAGCTCTGAAGAAATACTTCCCAGGACCACATAGTCCCTCGTAAGCCTTGAACTCCGTCTACCTAACCAGTAAGAGCAGAAGTAAAAGTACAAAAGTTTGGAAATCCTTAAAATTTCCTGGTGGCAGCCGTATATACCCAGTAGAACAAAATAAAAAGAACACTTCTAAAGTGAAACCACTCCTCCCCAATAAGGAGGACGTCACAGTGCCACTACACTGTTTTGTACCAGGAGGCTGGGGGGGGGCTCTGCAGCTTTCCTGGCTGCTTCTTGCTGTGACTGAGGGCTGCTGGGAACAGGGGGTGGGGCTTGTTGCATGTGCCCGCCCCCTGGGCTCTTTACTGCTGGAGCTCCACTCCTGTGCGCTCCTGCAGGAAATGACCCCTGCCTTAAAGAAGGTGTTAAGAGCTCCGCAGCAGGCCAGTCTTACTTCCTCTTCTGCTTTCCTCACATTCTGCACCCTTCTGCATCTAGAGGCTCCACCCCTTCCTGGCTCATTCCATTCCTAGCTAGGGGTTATACTGGCACCTCTGCTTCTGCCTTTCTCTGCCACCCCACTTCATCTTTCTTCAGCTTTCTGGCACTGCTTTGTGCTTGAAGCGTGTTGGACATTCCGCAGCTCTTAATAGCCTGACCTGCTACAAGGATCCTGAATAGAATTTCAGTCCTGTGTTGCCTGGAACTGGCTGAACTGATTCGTCACAAGCCTCACAGCTCCTGCTCTGAGGCTCGACTCCTTTGTAGCCAAGTCTGGATTCATAGCACCCCTAGGGGTGGGGAAGAGTCATTGCAGGGCAGGAGAGCAGAGGCACTGCCAGATTGCAGCTGCTCCAGTCAGTGGACAGCTGTAATACTAGGGAGAGTCCCCTAGGGATCCAAAGCTCTGCGGCACCCCTGCTACTCAAGCAAGGAAATACCCCATGGTACAGTTCTACATAGGGTTCCCAGGTAGGGTTGCCAACCCCTGATTTTTGGGGCTTCAGCCTGCCAACGGCCAGCTGGTCTGCAGGGGAAGCCCCATCCCCAAAGAGGGATGTCACTACACGATGTCCCCAATGTGATGACATCACCCCAAAGTGAAGTTGTTGTGCCAGGTGCATTGTGTGCAGACACTATGGTATTTGAGCAAACTCTTTGGTTTTGAGGCCAAAAAACCCATAGAGTTTGCCCAAATACCAGAGCATCCCCCACACGACATCCCCGGCGCAATGATGTCACTTCTGGGTGATGTCATCTCGTCAGGGATGTAGCACAATGTCCCCGCCCACCTTGGAACACCCCCCAACATCATCCTCTCCAGGCAAGTTAAGGCCTGGCAACCCTATTGCCAGGTCCTCCCTGGCCACTGCCGGGGGATGGGGGGGATCAGGTTGCCAGATCCAGGTTGGGAAACTCCTGGAGATTTGGGGGTGGAGCCTGGGGAGGACAGGGACCTCAGTGGGGTACAATGCCAGAGAGTCCACCCTCCAAAGCAGCCATTTTCTCCAGAGGAACTGATCTCTGTTGTCTGGAGAGGAGCTGTCATTCCAGGGGATTCCCAGGTCCCATCTGGAGGCTGGTGTCTCTACTAGTTCTGCAGTCTGTAACAGCATTCTACTCCTCAAGTTTGTCTTCAACAGGAGGAAAGAAAGGAGATATTTCTTTGTTGTTCTGGATCTATTTGATACTCTAGATACGGAAGGCCCTCATAAGGCAAATGTTCATGGAGACAACATCCTGCATGGAGAATTGTGTCTCATCCTCCCTCCCCACTGTAAGTTTGCTGGTGATAAGAACCCACCACCACCACCACCATCAACAGAAAACAAAGACGATGTCTAAGTAAATGCATCCAAATGTTGCCATTAAAAAAGGAATCATTATTTTCTCTTATCAGCATGACCAGAACGTAGAGTGCCTTGCTGAAATGGAGACATTTCACCTGACATCTTTGAAACGGTGATCTGCTGACACATGAAAATGCCCATGTCCTAAGCCACCCACGTACCCAGGCATGACAGAACCCCAGGTTGAAGACCTCTTATTGTATATTTACTCATCTTGCTTCTCGGGTCTGATCTACACGTGGACATGTCTGTTTTCACGCCACGAACTCGCTCGTGTAGAACCCTTTGTCATTAGGAGTGTATGAGCCCATTTGGGAGAAAGAAGAATGTTTAAACAGTATGGTTCCATAAGAATTTGGCTCTGAAGAAGAAACATAGTCGAAACTCTCGCGGCCGGCAAGAGAAGTCAGCCAGCCTGCTACAGCCTCCTTGAAGACCTGGAAGTTGGCAACTGAGAAAAAATAAGAAGACCACAGTGTATCTATGGACTGTGTATAGCCTATTCATTGGTCTGACTGGGAAGGCTTTTTGTGTATTTTTCTAAGCCTTAGTGTTAAATGTCATAAGCTAACTGGAACATTTATTTCATGTATTGTATTGATATATGCATTGTGTTAAACATATGCCTTTATAAAAACCTTGAGTAGTAGCAGACCTTGAACATAGTTATTTCACGGGATATTTTGTGGTCTTTTAATTTCATGGCTGCAGACACCGTCTGTGGTCTTGGATCCCAGGAACGTGAAGTCTGTCACTGCTTCCACGACTTCTCCTTCTATTTGCCAAGGAGTGATGGGGCCAGATGCCATGATCTTAGGTTTTTTGATGTTGAGTTTCAAGTCAACTTTTGCGCTCTCCTCTTTTACCCTCCGTAAGAGGCTCTGTAGGTCCTCTTCACTTTCTGCCATTAGAGTGGTATCGTCTGCATATCTGAGGTTGTTGATGTTTTTCCCAGCAGTCTTAATTCCGGCTTCTGAATCATTCCAGCCGGCATTTCACATGATGTACTCTGCATATAAATTAAATAAGCAAGGGGACAATATACATCCTTGTCGTACTCCTTTTCCTATGCTAAACCAATCAGTTGTTCCATATCCTAACTGTCGCTTCTTGACCCTTATACAGGTTTCTCAAGAGACATGTGAGGTGGTCTGGTACTCCCATCTCTCTGAGGACTTGCCATAGTTTGTTGTGATCCACACAATCAAAGGCTTTAGCGTAGTCAATGAAGCAGAAGTAGATCTTTTTCTGGTTCTCTTTTGCTTTTTCCATAATCCAGCGAATGTTGGCAATTTGATCTCTAGTTCCTCTACCTCTACGAAACCCAGCTTGTACTTCTGGCAGTTCTCTATCCATGTACTGCTGAAGCCTAGCTTGTAGGATCTTGAGCATGACCTTGCTAGCGTGTGAAATGAGTGCAATTGTGCGATAGTTTGAACATTCCTTGGTATTGCTCTTCTTTGGGATTGGAATGTATACTGATCTTTTCCAATCCTGTGGCCACTGTTGCGTTTTCCAAATTTGCTGGCAAATTGAGGGCAGCACTTTAACAGCATCATCTTTTAAGTCATAGAATCATCTCTAAGAGATGGGAAAATTTCCCCATCATCCTCTTCTACCATTGGTACTTCGGGGGGGCGGGGGCTTGAATTCCTCTTACTACGGTGCTCTCTACATGCTGACATGGCTTCTGTCCACATGGTCCTGCGATCCCTGGCATCAGTTTTAGCATGATCTCAGGGACTGCTAACGGAAGGGAGAGTTGGGAACTATCTGCACCAGGAAGCCCCTTCTATAAGCGTTTTGCTGGATCCTGCCCACTGTTTTTCTTGGAGGATATTTTACATTCCCTGATGATTCATGTGATCTGTTTGGCCTACAGCAATTACAGCATGGGAAAAGTGGACTATATATAATTAAATAATAATAAACATACTCAAAGCTAAGTTCTTCTGAACTGAATGGGACCTACGTCCTAATAGGACAAATAAAGATCAAGCATTTGACCAAGCTGAGCTCTGAGAAGCAGCAGGAGATAGAGCTGTTAGAGGAGTGAGTGTTTTTTATTTGCTTTCAGCCGAGGTGATTTACCTGAGGGTACTGTGTGGGAGGACTGTGTTTGGGAGTGTGTGGGTGAGTTTTAAGTTGTTGCAGAATCCTGGCTGCTTGAGAAAGGGTGAGAAAGGGTGATTGTTTGACTGTAATTGGATTGCCTAGGTGTAATTTGAATAACTGCTCACCCTGCCCTCTGCTGGGTGCAGCTTCTATTTAAGGGTTGCACCTCACCAAAGGCTCTTGGCCTGTGGCTCTTAGCCTAGGGACTCATAGACTAGGGGCTCTGTAAGAAGCCCAGGAAGGGCCAGAAAGCCAGGGCCCTAGTCTCCTTATGTTCCCAGTAAGGTAAGTAGACTTCTACAAGGAGAACCACATAAATACAAAGGGTTTTAAAAGGGGGGTTATATATAATTTTTTAAAAGCAATTATGAAGGCAGAATGCCAGCAGGGGGTTAGGGGCTATCCAGTGTTTTGCATGGAGTGTCATACAGTATCTGCCCACTGGACAGAAGTCTTGGGTGTGTGCTCAGTGCAAGGAGCTCCTGGTTCTCAGGGAATGAGTTTCCACCCTTGAGGCCAAGGTGGCTGACATGGAGAAGCAGAGACAGTCAGTTAGGTGCATGGAGAAGACTCTTGGGGACTTGTTGGATATGTCCCACTCTGAAAATGACCCGCCACTGTCACGGAGCATGAGGGATGAGAGGAAACAAGGCACCGTACTGCGGATAAGGGGAATGTGCCCTCAGAAGGGACCTCTTCTTCAGCTGGTGAATGGGCATCCTTTCGCACCAAGGAACCATCCCTGGGCAGGGAGGGAGGGGTGCACTTGGTAGTTGATTATTCAATCCTTAGGCAGGTAGACAGCTGGGTGGCAAACTTGCGTACTGACCATATGGTGACTTGCCTGCCTGGTGCGAAGTTAGCGGTCATTACACATGTTCTAGATAGGCTGGTAGACAGTGCTGGAGAGGAGCCAGTGGTCGTGGTACATGTTGGCACCAATGATGTGGGGAAATGAAGATGTGAGGTCCTGGAGGAAAAATTTAGGCTGCTAGGCAGGAGACTCAAGGCCAGGACCTCCAAGATAGCCTTCTCAGAAGTGCTACCTGTTCCACGTGCAGGGCTGGAGAGACAGCACAGATCAGGAGCCTCAATGCATGAATGAGATGATGGTGTAGGGAGGAAGGGTTCAAGTTTGTTAGGCACTGGGATGATTTTTGGAACAAGAGGGAGCTGTACAAAAGAGACGGTCTCCACTTGTCCTGAGAAGGAACCAGGCTGCTGGCGCTTAAAATCAAAAAGTTGGCAGAGCAGTTTTAAAACTGAATATTGGGAGAAAGCTGACAGAAAAGTCTCTGGTTCAGGATGGCTCATCTCAAAGAGATGAAGTAGCTGTTACTTTTCTACAAGGAAATGGATTAGAATTGTCCACTAAGACTGTGGCTAACGATATGGACTGCCTGGCAAGGTCTCAAGGCAGTAAGAGGAAGGTTGCGGGCATAACATGCATAGGAAATTATAGAGGAAATTATATACAAATGCTAGAAGTGTCCAAGGTAAAATTGGGGAATTGAATACCACAGGGATCAGTACTCAGTCCGATGCTTTTTAACTTGTTTATTAATGATTTGGAGTTGGGAGTAAGCAGTGAAGTGGCTAAATTTGTGGATGACACAAAATTGTTCAGGGTGGTGAAAAACAGGGAGGATGTGAGGCACTCCAAAGGGATCTGTGAAGGATTGCCGAGTGGGCATCAATATGGCAAATGGGGTTCAATGTGGCCAAGTGTAAAGTGATGCACATTGGGGCTAAAAATCCTAACTGTAAATACATGTTAATGGGGTCTGAACTGGCAGAGGCTGACCAAGAGAGAGTTGTAGTAGGTAACTCAATGAAAATGTTGAGACAGTGTGTGATTGCAATAAAAAAGGCCAACACTATGCTGGGAATTATTAGGAAGGGAACTTAAAACAAATCAGCCAGTATCATAATGCCCCTGTACAAATCGATGGTGCGACCTCATTTGGAGTACTGTGTACAGTTCTGGTCACCACACCCCAAAAAGAATATTATAGCATTGGAAAAAGTGCAGAAAAGGGCAACTAGAATGATAAAAGGGTTGGAACACTTTCCCTATGAAGAAAGGTTAAAATGCTCGGGGCTCTTTAGCTTGGAGAAATGACGGCTGAGGGGTGACATGGGATAGAGCAGGTTGAGAAAGAAGTACTTTTCTCCCTTTCTCACAAGACAAGAACTTGTGGGCACTCCATGAAATTGCTGAGCGGTCGGGTTAGAACAGATAAAAGGAAGTACTTCTTCTCCCAAAGAGTGATTAACACATGGAATTCACTGCCACAGGGGGCGGTGGCGGCTACAAGCATGGACGGCTTCAAGAGGGGATTAGATAAACATATGGAGCACAGGTCCATCAGTGGCTATTAACCACAAGGTACTGATAGGAATTCTCAGCCTGGGGCAAGGGATGCTCGGTATTCTTGGTGCTTGGGGGGGGGGCAACAGTGGGAGGGCTTCTAGTGTCCTGGCCCCACTGGTGGACCTCCTGATAGCACCTGGTATTTTTGGCCACTGTGTGACAGAGTGTTGGACTGGATGGGCCATTGGCCTGATCCAACACTGGCTTCTCTTATGTTCTTTCTAGTGGTCACATGAACATTCCCATCCATTTGAGTCTGTTGTCAACTCTAACACATTCAATACCAGCCACATTTCCTGTCCTTGTAATTGGAAGTCTTTGTGTGGATAGGGATGCCAGCTTCCAGGTGAGTCCTGGGGATCCCCTGGAATTACATCTCATCTCCAGATGACAGAGATCATTTCCCCTGGAGAAAATGGATGCTTTGTAGGGTGGACTGTATGGCATTGTACCCCGCTGGGGACCCTGTCCTCCCCAGGCTCCACCCTCAAATCTCCAGGTGGCCACTGAGGACTGAGCTAGCTTCATCTGCATAGCCAAGCCCCATTCATTTGCATATCCCCTCCCTAGCATCCCTGTCATGGGGCGACACTCCGGTACGATGGGAGTGAGTTGTATATTGATTATATATTGATTGTCTGACAAATTCTTCAACTTTTTTTCCTCCGCCTGTCCTTTATGGATAACAGTCAGAGAACAGATGTGACGTTTCTGTTGTGGCTGAAAAAGACGCCGCCGTCCCTCCTCCATGCACAGAAGCAAAGATATCTGCAGGCCGCCCAGTCACCAAATGCATTGTAGATAAATTCATAGTATACCGGTAGAGTGTAAAGATTCCATTAATGCGGCCGTGATATCATCAATAAAGCAAGGCAGAGCAAAATGGATCCTCTGCTTTCCCTTTACTGAGCTTCTAATGAAGCAGCGGCATCAGAGGAGCTGCCTCTTTTTTTTGGGGGGGAGGGGTTGCTTTGCATTTTTTTCTTGGAGGCATTGCTTTCCAAAATCCTTCCTGACAATTCTCTACTCCTCCTTCCCTTTAGGACTCTCCTCCTGTACCTTTTACGGGTGCTGGTAATGGGGAGAACAGTTGCCTTTAGGCTTTCTGGCTCTTGGTTGGGAAATACCTGGAGATTTTGAGGGTGGAGCCTGGGGAGGGTTAGGTTCTGGGGGAGGGACCTCAGCAGGATATAATGTTATGGAGTCAACCCTCCAAAGTAGCCATTTTCTCACCCTGACCTGGATAGCCCCAGGCAAGCCCGATCTCGTCAGATCTTGGAAGGTAAGCGGCGCCGACCCGGGCAAGTACTTGGATGGGAGACCTCCAAAGAATACCGGGGCTGAGATGCAATGCTGATTCTGTGAACGTAGGCAGCTCTTGAGAGAGAGGGCGGGGAGGGATGCATCAGTTCTGGTGGCCCTTTCTTACACACCCAGGGAAATGCTGATTGCCGCTTTGGGGTCAGGAAGCAATTTTCCTCCAGGCCACTTGGGCTGGAGATCCTGGAGGGTTTTTTTGTCATCTTTTGGGCATGGAACAGGGGTCACTGGGTGTGTGAGGGGGGGAGGTATTTGTGAATCTCCTGTGTTGTGCAGGGGAGGACTCGATGACCCTGGAGGCCCCTTCCTATGCTATAATTCTTTGATTCTATGATGCAAAGGCAGGTCACACTAAAGCCACCTTTCTAGAATGTTCTAGCCACGAGAGGGTTTGCCAGAAATCACCAGGACTTCTAGGCTCTCAAGCACACACACACAAACACACACAAACAAAATGCAAAAACCTTTTTAGACACAAAGTAGCCATTTTCTCCAGGGGCACTGATCTTGGTTGTCTGGAGATGAATTGCAATAACAGGAGAACTCCAGGTGCCACCTGGATGTTGGCAACTCTAGTTGCATTTCTCTTTGTGGCCGTATGATGTTTTTATGCCGGCTAATGTTCCCCAACTGCATTGGAAGAGCAATATGGAAATTGTGCTTAATGCTATGAAGGTATGTGTTGGGAGGTGAGGAAAAATTGGTTCTGGCCCTACGTCTGAGCCACGGTGGAATGTTACCAGCCGTAGCACAATTCATTATTTTACAGTAGCCTTCCGGAAGTTGCTCACCCAACTACAAGCTCTTGTGTTGCACAAGGGGTTGTCTGCGCGCATCCTCTCCCCACCGCTTTCGAATATCAAAGTCCCGTAATTATTTGTACGCCGGCCCCCATAGATCGTCCCCTCCTTTCCCTGTCATCTAAGGCAGTCTTGGCACATGGGGTAATTTGTGTTGCTATTTTTAAATGGGCGCTTTGTGTGGGAGAGGGGGATGGCGAGTGGCAAGGTAGAAAGGAAGGCTGGGAATCTGCAAACTGTCAGCCCTGCACTTTGTTTATTTTCCCTGCCATTGGATGTGCAATGCTCATTAATGGTAATAGAGTTTAGTTCAAAGCAAGAAAATAGCCTCCCTCTCACGGAATCAAATGCTAGTTAAAAAAAAGAAAGAAAGAAAAGAAAAGAAAAAGGGCCTTGTAGGCATGCAACCTTGGAGTCCTCGATTTAATCAGGGAGCCTAATGCAGTCCAAATGCGTCTCTCCTTGCAAATTCCTTGCTACATTTCTATAAACGACAGAGCGGTGGTCGATGACCTTTCTTGGACTGGGGATCCAACTCTCTCACCTCTTGTTGGGGCGTGGCCATCACAACACCAACAGTGAAGAGTTTGTGCGTGGTTTTGGATGCCTCATTATCAGTGGAGGCCCACATCACATGTGTTGCTAGATAAGCATTTTTCTATCTTCGGCAGGTCAGGCAACTTATATGCTTGCCGGTCCCCAGGTCGGGGCGGGGGTTCCCCTGGTTTTCAGGGCTTCTCCTGGAATGTCCCTCAAAAAGCATTACACTCTATGGCTCAAGATCTGCCAGACATTCCCAGCTCGAAAGAGGTCTGTTTAGCCTCAACCAGAGCCACAGCCTTCTCAGCCCTGGTGCCGGCCTGGTGGAACACTTTCCAAGGGGAGATCCGGGTCTTGAGAGACTTAGTGAAGTTTTGCAGGGCCTGTAGAATGGAAATGTTCCGCCAGGCCTAGGGTTGAGGTGGCAGAGAGGAGGAGGAGGAGGAAGGAGAGTTGGATTTATACCTGCCCTTCACTTGGAGTTTCAGAGCAGCTTACAATCCCCTTCCCTTCCTCTCCCCAGAGACCCTGTGAGGTAGGTGGGGCTGAGAGAACTCTGAGAGAACTGTGACTAACCCAAAGTCACCCAGCTGGCTTCAAGTGGAGGAGTGGGGAATCAAACCTGGTTCTCCAGATTAGAGTCTGCCATTCTTTCAACACTACACAAAACTGGCTATTAGTACTGGCCTCCCCTGCCACATTTCCATCTTATAATGCTCCTACTCATCTATCCACCTCCTGTTGTATTAGCTACCATCTACTGTACACATTATGTGGAGTTGACTCAGGAATAATAGTATTAAATGGCGCCATAAATGATGTTCTATCTGGATTTTAACAATCGTTGATGTAATGATTCCATGTTTTTGTGAGTGTGTGTCTCTTTAAAAGTTTGGGTGCATGGCTGTGGTAGATAGACTAGAGTGGTTGAGAGACGCAAGTGTGGTATGATTGGTGGTTGACAGAGAGGGGGAGGGGTTTTGGAAGTGAATCAGGTTGGATGAGTATGTGAGTCAGTCAGAGTAGTTTTCAGTTAGATGTTGACAGTTGATGTTCAGTTAGTGAGTTCTGTGTTGAAGCAGTTAGAAACGGACAGCTGAGGTTGTTCAGTGAGAAAGAGAAAGAGAGCTGAAAGCTGAGTGTATAGGAAAAAGTAAAGTAAAGTTTAAGTGAAGAAAAGTTAAAGGAAAGTCTGAGTGTCATAACAAACTGGAGTGAAACAGTGAACCTATATGGCATTAAGATAAACAAGTGTTACAAAGTTACATGAAAAGATCCCTGTCAGTGAGGGAAAAGATTGAGTGTGATACCAAAGCAATTGTACATCATTTACACATTACTAGTTACATTGTATCACCCTCTTATTTAATATTTATATCAATAAATCCTCTTTTATTCAAGTTTATACCAGCTCTGAATGAAATACATCCCAGGACCACATCGTTCCTCGTAAGCCTTAAACTCTGTCTACCAAAATAGTAAGAGCAAAAGTAAAAGCATAAAGGTTTGGAGATCCTTAAAATTTCCTGGTGGCAGCAGAATCTACCCTGTTAAACAAAATAACAAGAACTTTTAAAGTGAAACTAGTCCTCCCCAATAAGGAGGACGTCATGATATTATGCTTAATGATTGCATTGTGTTTTATTATATTGTTGTAACCTGCCCTGAGCCTTGCAGTGCAGGGGAGGGTGGGGTAGAAATCAAATCAATAAAATAAAATAAATTCCTGCTTTGGGGGGGAAACTTTCATTGTTGACTTGTCTGCTGAGGACCCCCTGTCTGCTGAACAGCCGGCAGTTGGTGCATGGGTCTGGGCACCTAGACATTCTCACAGGTGGGGGCACCAGATGTCAAGCCTCCCTGGCTGGGTTGGGTTGGATGCAAAAGTCCACCTTAGCCTGCGGTCATTCCTTAGATATCAATACCTGAATTCCAGCCCACTTTCAATAATTCTCCTTGGTCTTTGCTGGCCTTTCAGAGATGCATGTGCACTGGTTCATTTCAGCCTTTGATGGTTCCCTGAAAGCTGATGTGCAGCAGTAGATTGAGAGCTGGACTATGAAGTTCTTATATTCTTATGTTCTTAATTTGTAAATGGGGTTGCTAGCTCTGGATTGGAAAACACCTAGAGATTTGGAGGGGTGGAGCCTGAAGTGGGCAGTGTTTGGGGCGAGAGAGCCAGTTGGGTGTAAGTGGTTAAGAGCAGCAGACTCTAATCTGGAGAGCTGGGTTTGATTCCCCACTCATCCACATACAGCCAACCAGGTGACCTTGGGTCAGTCACAGCTGTCTCAGAGCTCTCTCAGCCCCACCTGCCTCACAGTGTGTCTGTTGTGGGGAGAGGAAGGGAAGGTGATTGTAAGCTGCTCTGAGACTCCTTTGGGTAGTGGAAAGCGGGGTATAAAAACTCAAACTCAACTCAACTCAGACCTCAGCAGGGTACAGTGCCGTAGAGTCCACCTCCCAAAGTGACCATTTTCTCCAGGTGAACTGAACACTGTCACCTGGAGATCAGTTGTAATCCCAGGAGATCTCCAGCTACCACCTGGGGGCTGGCAACTCTATTTGTAGAGTGAACAAACTTTGGCTGTTTCCTAGAAAGAGATGTCTGCAGGGTGGTCCATGTGTTCGCTGTAACATGTGAACAGGGCAACTATAAGTCAGCTTCCTGTACTTGTGCTGCAGGAAGGTGAGCTCCTGTTGTGACCATTCTAACTATGTGATCAAAGCTCTGTATCCGGCTCCACTGTAAGCTGCAGGAACTCTTATTATGAAGAAACTTTCAACAGTTACTAGACTGGAAGCGCTGAAGTTTGTCGTCTATTTGGAGAGGGTTATTTGCCAGGTTTCGAGCAAAACAGTTCACTTCCACTCGACAATTTATTTAATTAATGCTCTTCATCTCATTAGTAGGGATCTATCTTAGCCATCTCCCATTATAAAGTAAATTGCTTTAATGAATTCTGCATTTCTCTCAAAAGTCCCAATCAGATGAGAGGTCCTGCTAATGTAATAAGTCAAGGAAGGGCTGCTTTGGAGATTCATTAAATTTTATTTCTCCGGCATTGTCTCTGGAAATGCTAAAGGAATCGCAGTGATAGGCGAGACCATTATTATACCTGCTAGCTGTAGATAAACCTCCGCCGCAACGTTCCCTGTGCGTCTGAGCGTTGCAGAAATGTTAAGATCTTTTGGCGTCGTCTTTAGTCTTTTGTGGAGGGATGAAGGCCAGCCACACCATCCCGCATTCCAATTTCAACGCCGTGAAACCTGGATGTGAAAAACCCGGGAATGATACTATAGACTTGGCAACTTGCAATTTTTGGTAGACTGTGCACTAGGGGTCCCCAACATGGTGCCCACCAACACCTTTCCTTGCACCCACCAAGTGTTTTAAGAATGTGACTTGGGCCAGGTGGGGTTTTTGCCCAGCAAGGCATTGTATTGGCAACTGAAGATCTGATCAGCTCTGCAGGTTTAAACACCCTCCCCCCCCCCACTTCAATAGCATTCAGCTCTGTTGAATCCCAAGTGGAGAATCACCACTGGGAAATGAGCCCCACACGTGCCACAGCCCCCACCCCCTGGCAAAGATCCTTTAAAGCAGGGGTGTCAAACATGCAGCCCCGGGGGCTGGATCAGGCCACCGGAGGGCTTCTATCAGGCCCGCAGTGGAACTGGGTGTCTTCTGCTGCTTCTTCCAGTTCTGCTACTGCTGCGTAATCGTAGGTTTGCAGCTTACAGATACACACCTGAACAGCATATGCAAGATTGCAACAGCGCAAGCATTTTGATGCAAAAATTCAGAGCAAGAGGTGTCAGTTATCAGACACTGTAAAATAAACAAAATATTGCAAGAGTGCTAATGTTATAAGCATATTTTTATTCTGAGTAAAAAAAAAACCCTTTGTGTTTGTGTCCTTTATAAAGTTTATATCTCCG
>NW_015167134.1:182326-195990 GCF_001447785.1 Gekko japonicus | reverse complement strand
TCGCGAAAAGATTTAAAGGGCCCTCCAGCTGGTGGGCCGGCCACATGCTCCCTGCCGATCAGCTGAAGCCCTTTAAATTTTTTAGCAGGGTGGGAGAGGGGTGGCTGTGGGTGGCCGCAGCTTGTGCGGGGCTTCCCCCAGCTGCCAGCTAGCCAGGGGCAGATTATAGCTCCCAGGACCAGGGGAATCCCCACCAGAACCTGGGGGCTGGCAACCCTAGAGGCTGGCCATCCTAGTTGGAGCCAAGGTGGATTTGCCCCAAATGCTAGTAGGCCCCTTGCTAGCACCAACTTGCCTTAAGTATTGAGTTCACACATGGCCCGGCCCAACAAGGTCTCATTTATGTCAGATCTGGCCCTCATAACAAACGAGTTCGACATCCCTGCTTTAAAGTTGTGGCCAGTGACAGCCCCTCTCCCTCCCTGCGAAAAGATTTAAAGGGCCCTCCAGCTGGTTGGCGGGCCACATGCTCCCTGCCGATCAGCTGAAGCCCTTTAAATCTTTTAGCAGGGTGGGAGAGGGGTGGCTGTGGGTGGCCGCAGCTTGTGCCCGGGGCTTGGGCGGGGCTTCCCCCAGCTGCCAGCTGGCCAGGGGCAGATTATAGCCCCCAGGAACAGGGGAATCCCCACCAGAACCCAGGGCCTGGCAACCCTAGAGGCTGGCCATCATGGGAGAGGGGTGGCTGTGGGTGGCCGCAGCTTGTGCGGGGCTTCCCCCAGCTGCCAGCTAGCCAGGGGCAGATTATAGCTCCCAGGACCAGGGGAATCCCCACCAGAACCTGGGGGCTGGCAACCCTAGAGGCTGGCCATCCTAGTTGGAGCCAAGGTGGATTTGCCCCAAATGCTAGTAGGCCCCTTGCTAGCACCAACTTGCCTTAAGTATTGAGTTGTTTATTTGAAAAATAAACCAATGAATATATGATTAAAAATTAGTTTTGCCAGATCCCCTGGTGGAGGTGGGGGTCCCCCACTGACAGGACCCACCTCCTCACCACCGATCAGCTGGCCGGCAGGGAGGAACTCATCTTGAAAAAGAAGTAAATCCATCTGGTATCCAGTGATGTGTCTACATCACTGCCCACGTGACCTGGAAGTGACATCAGCACATCCGGGACATCAGGGCAACACTCTGGGCAAAAACTCTATGGTAGAAACCAAAATTACCATAGAGTTTTTGCCCAAATACCAGAGCTTTACCTTGACATCCTGGACGTGATAGCTTCACTTCTGGGTCACATGGGCAGTGACATAGACACATCCTTGTATGCCAGATGGGCTCCCTTGTGCTCCCAAGTAGGTGCCCCCTCCCCCACCAGTTGCCAAGAGGGACCTGGCAATCCTATTAAAAATATGAGAGTGCTAGGATTTCCCCCTTCGGAAGAAAAGAAGAGGTTTCAAACTGTTCCTGGCCACTTTGACATCCTGGAACTGCCTTGCTTAACATTCCGGAGAGAGGAAGAATATAAATCTCGTAAATAAAATAAACATGTAGACGAATGGAGGTGCCGGAACACCTAGGCCTCATGCTGTGGACAGCCTGCCATTTCCCATGCCGCAGTTTGTTTTGAACTGTTGTTTCATACGAGAGATTGTTTTTTCCTAGTATATGGTTAGCCAAAAGAACAAACGCCCTCCTTGCTTTTCAATTAGTGCAAGACAGGCTATGCCGAGTAAATGGATACAGCCTACAGCGGGTGGTCAAGAGCCTTAAGCAATGTGCAGCGGAGGAGGGGAAGGCAGAACTGGAGCAGCAGAGAGTGATCCTTGGAATGAGAATAAGGCTGTTACAAGCCTGCGAGAGCATCCCTGTGTTCGCTTGTGAAAGGACGGCAGCCATCCAACAGTTCACATGCCACTAGGGCTGTCAGGACCCCCTCCCAGCCACTGGTGGGGGATGGGGGGATAGGCTTGCCAGATCCAGGTTGGGAAACTCCTGGAAGTTTGGGGATGGAGTCTGGGGAGGACAGGGACTTCAGTGAGGTATAATGTCATAGAGTCCATTTTCTCCATAGCAGCTGATCTCTGTAGACTGGCGACGATGTGTCATTCTGGGGGATCCCCAGGTCCTACCTGGAGGCTGACATCACTGCATACCATAGTAAAAGTGGGCCTGCGGGTTATCCGAAACATAGGGATGCCACCAAAAAGGGCAGCCTCGTGTCCAATTTCCTTCTTCCTTCACTGTAGTTTCTTCGGAACATGTTTATTGAGTCCAGCTTCACCTGATGTCATCATGGCAACCCTAATCCCATTGTATTGTTTATCGAATACTGTGATCGATAGCTCCTCTGCTTAGCTTACTGAAACTAGGCTCCTATTATGTAATTTTTGCATCATTCAATCAATGTATCTTGTTAAGATAGATGCTTTGCTTCAGTTGTTTGTAGATTTCTGACTGATTCTACAGCCATAGTCCTATTGTATTATTGAATACCCCATTCTTTCGACTGTATTGACTCACTCTGGGTAATCCGCCTTGAGTGAGAAAGGCAGACTATAAATGACATCTCTCCTTATATATAATTGTAAAGTGGGGTGGCACTTTCTGAACATTCTGCATGCTCCTAAATCAGTTGGCTCCATGATGTGTCACTCAGAAGCTGTCCCTATCCACTGGCTGCATTGCCTGAGTTCCACATCCAACATTCTAAACAGTTTGCTGCTCCTTCCCCCCCATTGCCAGTCGGAACACAGAGGTTGTTTGCATATGTGGCTTGATTGGCCTTTGCCTTTAACAAACAGTTTGCTTTTGCTATTGGGAGTAATTGAATGTGTCCTGAGGTAAAATACATATCCCAGTCTTCCCTTAAACGGTCACTGGAGTTGCCAATGTCCCTGTGGGGCCTGGAGATCTCCCAGAAATCACCACATTCCCCAGCTACAGCACATCATTTCCCCTATAGAAAATTTCCCAGCTATTACAACTGATCTCCAGATGACCAAAATCAGTTCTCCTGGACAGAATGGATGCTTTGGGCAATGGACTCCATGGAATTATACCCTGCTGAGGTCCCTCCCCACCCCAAACCCTGCCCTACCCAGGCTCTACCCCTCAAATCTACAGGTATTTCCCAACCCAGAGTTGGCAACCCTGTAACTGGCTATGGAACTGCTTTCCAGACCCTTGGAACCCAGAAGACATGGCATAGGAGGAGGTACTTTTCTATCTTAGCTGCCACTGCATAACCCCAAATCAACATAAGTCAGGGGTGGAGGGAACCATCCCGGTAACCATGAGGCTGTCCTCCCATACTACCCATTTGGGGCAGCAAAATGACTTGAGGCAGCCGTGCCTTATAGCTAAGCAGGAAGAAATACACATGGCTTGCCTCCCTCTATTCCCCCCTTCCCTCTGCTGCCCCACCAGCCACAGCCGGGACACTCACCTGGAGCTTCCTTCTAGAGCTCCTTAGATTTCTTCCCACAATGGGCCTTACTCCTAGTAAATTAATAAATATGACATGAGTGTCCCCTTCCCCTCAGCTCGCTGGCTGTCAAGGGCAGGGAAATACCTGCGGTAATGACATCACATAGGGTGTAAGTTGGGTATGTTTAGCCTGGAGAGGAGAAGCCTGAGAGGTGATATGATAGACATCTTCAAGTATTTGAGGGGCTGTCATGTAGAGGATGGAGAAGAGCTCTTTTCTGTTGCTCCAGAACCAAGGGACTGAAATTAAATCAAACATTAAGAAGAAGTCACTGACAGTTACGAGTGGGTCCTCTGTGGAACAGGTTTCCTTGGAAGGTGGAGCCAGTTTGGTGTATTGGTTAGGAGCGCGGACTCTAATCTGGGAGAACAGGGTTTGATTCCCCACTCCTCCACTTGCACCTGCTGATGTGACCTTGGGTCAGTCACAAGCTCTGGCACAGCTGTCCTCGAAAAAGAGCAGTTTGTGTCAGAGTTCTCTCAGCCCCACCCACCTCACAGGGTGTCTGTTGTGGGGAGGGGAAGGGAAGGAGTTTGTAAGCCGCTCTGAGACACCCTTGGGTAGTGAAGGGGGGGGTATAAATCCAATTTCTTCTTCTTCTCCTTCTTTGGAGGTTTTTAAGCAGAGGCTAGATGGCCACCTGACAGCAATGCGGACTCTGTATTTAGGCAGATCACTAGAAGGAGGGCAGGAAGGGATGAGCCAGTGCTCAGCTCTCATGGCCCTTTCTTACATAACCAGGGTAATGCCCACCACCAATTTGGGTTCAGGAAGGAATTTTCCTCCAGGCCAGATTGGCCCAGGGACCCTGGAGGGTTTTTTTTTTTTTGGCCTTCCTCTGGGAATACAGCATGGTCACTGGGACTGTGTGTGTGTGTGTGCGGTAGTAGTTGTGAATTTCCTGTCTTATGTATGGGGTCGGGCTAGATGACCCTGGAGGTCCCTTCCAACTCTATGTTTGTATGTTTCTAAATTGTGCTGGATTCAATAGAAGGGTTTTGCCCTTTGGGCAGCTGCCCCATATTCCATGGAAGGGGCAGTTCTGCCTAAATATAGCAGTCTGTAGACAGTGTGTATGTCGGCACGCCATTTGGTTCTACTTTGCTTGCGCTAACGTGTATAGAAGTCAAGCCACTGCTTCCCCCCTCACCCCTGCCGCGTTCACGGCCCAGTTTGTTGAGCTCTTTGAAACTCGTCATTTTTGGGGGGTGGGAGAATGATGTTCCCGAGTCATAGCATAATTTCTTTTCAGCAGCAGGAGACATACTGCTGTATATTATGCCCTTCAGCTAAAAGAAAAATTGATTCTGTCATGTATACATTTATATCTCATCTGTTTTTTTTTTAAGCATTTTTAACACTTCTTACAAGGCTTGCACAGGAAATAATAATCTCTCTCTCTCTCTCTCTCTCTCTCACACACACACACACACACACACACGATTCTATCACCTAAGGTAGATCATTCATCTCTGAGAACGAGCAAAGCAAAAACTGTAGTTAACATCCAGGTTGATTTTCTCTTTTCACAATATCTTTCTTTCCTCACATGCCAAAACACAGAAACAACCCCCCCCCAAAAAAAACTGAACAAGGCAACGCAGGCAATTTTCAATGCTAGCTTTCAGTGAAAGACCATCTGTAGAGTCCCAGGGATGAGTTATGAATTCTTCATCCTTGCTGTTTAGATCTAAAAATCTCTGTTTCAGTTTTGCTTCTCCCTCACTGATGCTGGGAAAGGTTGAAGGTAAAAGAAGAAGGGGGCGGCAAAGGATGAGATGGTTGGACAATGTCATCGATGCAACGAACATGAAAATAAGCAAACTCCGGAGGACGATAGAAGACAGGAGGGCCTGGCGTGATGTGGTCAATGGGGCCGTGAAGAGTCGGACTCGACAGTGCGACTGAACAACAACAACACGCAGGTAGGTACTTTGTTTTCATGCCATTTCCTGTTTCCTCCAACTGAATGCTTCACAGAAAATGGACGTAATTGGTGACATTCTCTGTGCAATACATTGGTCTTATAACTAATAATGCACATATAATTAAAATAAATAATAAATACATGAACATATGAAGCCTGCCTTATACTGAATCGGATCATTGGTCCATCCAGGTCAGTATCGTCAAGGTCGCAGGCTGAGGTATTTCACAGCACCTGCTTGCTGGTCCTTTCAACTGGAAATGCTGGAGACTGAACCTGAGACCTTCTGCTTGTACGGTTACCATCCCCACTGTTGGTGCCCCCAATCTGCCACCAGCCAGCTGGCTGATGGGGGGAGCCCCACCCCCAAAGAGCCCTGTCACGTCCGGCATGGCCAGCGCAATGACATCACCCGGAGATGACATCATCATGCTGGGCACGTCGTGAGGGGGACACTAGCATTTGGCTAAAAACTCTATGGTGACCACAGAGTTTTTGGCCAAATGCTAGAGTGCCCCCTGCACGATGTGCCTGGTGCAATAAGGTCACATACAAAATATATACAAGGGGGACCAGCAATTCAAAGTAGTACAACAATAATAATAAGAAATTGCTGTAAGGTTCACAAATCACAATGAATAGACAATAACAACTTGTACAAAAATGACGCTTGATGATGTTTATAATTTCTATGTTTTCATAACACAGGACGTCAAATACGGAAGGTGAGCGATACGAACATCTCGAGTGGTTGTTCGTTTCGAGACAACTCTTTTTCAACCAAAATTCAGTTATCTGGTTGTCTTATTGTGTTTAGCTGTGATATCAATCTTATCCAACATCCGTTTCAAAAGCACATGGGCTAACAAGTTTTAACAGCACAAAGGCTAACAAATTTTAAATTCGGACAACAATTTGTTAGCCTTTGTGCTGTTAAAACTTGTTAGAACTGAATTTTGGTTTAATTATAAACATCATCAAGCGTCATTTTTGTACAAGTTGTTATTGTCTATTCATTGTGATTTGTGAACCTTACAGCAATAAGGTCACATCCAGGTGACATCATCGTGGCACGCGTGCTTTGCCAGAAGATCCAGGAACCCAGGCTGGAGCCCCCCGTTGGCAGCCAGGTAAGACCAGGCCAATATATCTGCATGCCAAGCAGATGCTTTGCCACTAAGCCATGGCCCCTCCCCTCCGACGACAACAATATATAACATATAATAAAAATTATAATTAAAAGAAAATGTTAAAAATTGGTCTTACATGTATAATGGACTTCTAAATGACAGACATATATATATAACTACCATAAAAACCATATACAAAAACCACACAGCAAGTGAACCCAAATCAATCAGATCTACTAATCCAACAGTGAAAAGTGGACAGCTGAAACGCTGGGCAACAATGGACATTTGTGTGGCTTGTGTATGCAATCCACATGGGAGTTAGGCATTGATTTCCTTTATTTGTAGTCATACAAGGTTATGTTTATGGACATGCAGAGGTGGCCCTTGGCTTAGAACATATTAATGCTGATCCATCGCTCAACAATAGCATTGCAAAATGTGTGGGTTCTACTGTGAAAATCAGTGTGAGGAAAGAGCGAGAAAACAGCCTGGAAATAAAGAATCAGGTTCAGATTTCAGTTTATTGCCTTTAGCCATAGGCCGTTACAATGACAGAACAATATAACAATAACATCTGTATAAACTTCTAAAACCAGAAGAATTAAAAACTAAGTTAGGACACAATAAAACATAATAATTCCATCTCTCCCATCCAGACTTCTATTGATAATCAAGCGATGGTACTGCTACTATTTTCTTCCGAATTTTCTCTGCAGCAAGGGCAAAGAGGGCCGCCTTGTATGAAATCTCAGCCTCTACATCTGCTAGTAGAACTAGAATTTTTTCAGTTTCTGTTCTAGTACCTAAGGAGGCCAAGATTGTGTCTAGAAATTTCTTCCCAGGGGATTGGCAGAGTGGACAGAATAAGAGGTAATGAAATAAAGAATCATGGGCTCAGTTCATACAAGAGGAAAGGGAAATCAGAGCAGGAATTGGTGCTTGGGGGGGCCAGCAGTGGGAGGGCTTCTAGTGTCCTGGCCCCACTGGGGGACCTCCTGATGGCACCTGGTATTTTTAGCCACTGTGTGACAGAGTGTTGGACTAGATGGGCCTTTGGCCTGATTATGCTCTTATGTTCTTATGTTATGTTCTTATGAATCCCCAAGTTTCAGATGGAAGATGTAGGATTGGAGTCATCTCTACTGATGGCCTTTAATGGCTGCCTGTTGTACAGAACTGAGTAGGTGAAGCTTTTTAAGGCACGGGCATTTGCCTGTCTCCTGGGAGCTAACTGATGGTCTGGACCCTCCACACCCTTCCTGTTGTTAGGCTGTGGTCACACGGATCAGTTGAAGTGCAGGGGAAGAGAGGCTATTTACTCCAGAGGAATTTGACATGCAGTTGTGAGATCATACAGCCCTTTGAAGCTGTGGGATCAGACAAACCTGTGGGTGAGTCGTGGTTTTTTTCCCCCATTTGGTTCCCTTGCACATAAACAAGCAATCGAGGAATCGCACCTCTGCACTGAATAGGGGCTGCCGCCGCCACTACCACCACCGCATATATGCGGAGCAGGACCGTCGGGGGTGGGCTGATGAGTAATTACAACATCATGGCTCATGCCGTCTCCCTTCTGATTGTGATCTTGGACCTCCTCCTGACATGCAATGGGGAGTGTGCAATTTTAATCCTTCATGTATCCGTGAGTTGTTAATGCTCTTAGCTTCCGCTGTTTTAATGTATCTGTTTTATAGCACCTTGTGCCCTGTAAGCCGCCCTGAGCCTGCGTGCGGGGAGGGCGGGATAGAAATGGAATGAAAATAAAATAAATAAAATAAAACTGAGGGTCCCCTATGGAGTATGCGATGATGCACATACTGGAAGGGGGGGGAAACACGGCACGGAGTTGGGATGGCCTGATCAGACCATCCTGACAGCATGAGAGCATTCCTGAGCAATCAGACAGGGGAAAGTCTGCCCGTGGCCTGCCGTATCTGGATAACACCGGACTTTCCCCGGTTTCTTTTAACTCTGCTTCCATGGCAGAGCAGCACGGGTTGCTGACGACTGCGGGACGCTTCCCAGCTGTTTCTGTCTGATTGCTCCCTTTAGATCCGTCAGGCATTGGTGCCTCTGTTGGATCTAAAGGAGCATGTGATAGCAGCCGTAGAGAAGAAGAAGAAGAGATTGGATTTATACCCCGCCCTTCACTACCCAAAGGAGTCTCAGAGCGGCTTACAATCTCCTTTCCCTTCCCCTCCCCACAACAGACACCCTGTGAGGTGGGTGGGGCTGAGAGAGCTCTGACAGAAACTGCCCTTTTTCAAGGACAGCTCTGACAGAACTATGGCTTGCCCAAGGTCATCCAGCAGCTGCAAGTGGAGGAGTGGGGAATCAAACCCGGTTCTCCCAGATTGGAGTCCGTGCACTTAACCACTACACCAAACTGGCTGTTTTAGGATCTTTATATTATAACACTGGATAGATAAATGCCCTCCTCCCATAATCCAATGGATTGAGGACTTTATAACCTTATCAACATTTGAATATACTGCATAGAGACAACGATTATGCATGGAGATATTTTTAGACATTTGGAACCTTTTATAGATGCTTACGTGTAGACTCATCATCATTGTTGTTATATTTTCTATTTCTTTTCTGTTTGGGGGTTGCAAGTAATTTTTTTTTTTTAAGTGTGAACATAAAAAGCTACTCACCTTGTATTTTCTGTATGTCAGACTGCTGTTCGAGGCACAGCTACAGTGGTCAGATGAACACTTGGCATCTCTAAAGCAATTGCAAGCTCAGGTCCTTTCCTTTCCACATTTGCCTGCCACTCAGTGTTCAAGTCGAGGCGAAACAGCATCCCAAAACCCCGGGGCAACAGCGGGGTGAAACCGGGCCGACCACTGAAGGGAGGTTACATAATGCAGAAGGGGGGGGGAATGGAATAAAAAGGTTGAGTTTGGTTTTAGTACAGAACTGGGAAAAAAACGGGATTAAAAAAAAGGTCAAAATCGATTTTAGTGCAGAATTGCTTGGAGGACATCGCTGTGAACATGGATTAAAAGGAGAATGCGGAAAGGGCCTCAGTGGTAGAGCATCTGTGCGGCATGCAGAAGGTCCCAGGTTCAGTTCCCGACATCCCCAGTTAAAGGCTCTGGTAGTAGGTGATGTGAAAGTCCTCTGCCTGGGATGCTGGAGAAGGTCCCATGCTGGTATGTGGAAGGTCCCAGGTTCAATCCCCAGCATCTCCAGTTCTAGTGAGAGACCTTTGTCTGAGACCCTGGAGAGCTGCTGCTAGTCTGAGTAGACAATACTGACCTAGATGGACTGACGGCCTGATTCATGTGTTCATGTAAGATCCAGGCCTTACTGATAGCATCCAAGCTGATGATTAAACTGCCGTGATGTAAGTCCACCTTATAGGATCAGGCGGCTGATCTTTTCTTTCCCCAGAAGACAAGTTTGGGCTGTGTGTGTGTTTCTTTGAAAGAGACACATTTCAAGGGGGGAAAGAAAAACATTTCAAAATTAATTTATTGCAAAGCCTCGGGGGCAGGAACCACATGTCACAGGTAACTAAATTAGAAGTCCACAGGTTATAAGATCACTGGCCCCCTGGAGAAATATTTAGCTGTATGTTTACTTAATATCTAACACCATGTGAAGTTTATTTATTAATATGCCTGCAGGTTTCTCTCTAATCCCACTTCTCCGAGATGCTCGCACATATAGAAAAGTCGGGAGGGGGGTGAGATGCCCTGGTTGTATTTTCATTGGGTAGAATATCATATCTGTTTTTCAGGTTTTTTTTTTTTAAGTGAAGTTAGCATTCTGTGTGCGAGTCTAAAAAGCAACAGCAACAACAACAAATGCATTTTATACACAGCACTGTAAAGCAGAGAGTTGGAGAGTTTCTGTGGATTGACAGCATGCAAAGCTGTGCAAATTGCTAGCGGTTTGCCCCAATGCCTGGAAAAAAAATTATTTCCAGGTGGCTGGCCATTGTGGTCTGGGGTAGAAGAGCGAAATTCAAGTCCAGTAGCAGCTTAAAGACCAATAAGATTTCCAGGGTAAAAGTGTTCAAGAGTTAAAGCTGCTTTCGTTAGATACCTGACAAATAAAGCTTCGACTCTTGAAAACTTAAGAACACAAAAGAAGCCATGTTGGATCAGGCCAGTGACCCACCCAGTCCAATACTCTGCGTAACACAGTGGCCGAAACCCTGGTACCACTAAGAGGTAAACCAGCATGGGCCAGAACTCCAGAGCCCTCCCACTGTTGCCCCCCTAAACACCAAGAATTGACAACTAAAGAGCATCACTGCCCCAGACATAGTGTTTCATCCTTGCCTTGTGGCTAATAGCCACTAATGGACCCCTGCTCCATACATTTATCCAATCCCCATCTTGAAGCTGTCTATGCTTGTAGCCACCACCACTTCCTGCAGCAGTAAATTCTATGTGTTAATTACTCTTCAGGTGAAGAAGCAGAACTTACACCCTGGAATCTTGCTCTTCTATTGGTCCCGTTCACACGAGGGGATTTGGGCCCGGAGCGGGACGGTTCGGGGGCGGAGCAAATGGCCACGATCACACCACAACATCTGGGAAGCGTAGTGCTTCCGTCCCCGAACTGGCCCATCCACGCGATAAACCGCTTCAAGTTGGAACCACCTACCGAGGTGGTTCATCCCAATGGTGCGCCGCAAACCGGGAGTCTGATCGCCGGAGTCTGATCGCCGGCTCCTAGGCAAACTGCACATGCTCCGACATGCGCAGTTCGGCTGGCTCGCCGTCTGATCTGTGTTTTCTCCCCGGCGTCTGATCGTGCCGGGGAGAAAGGTGGCGTGGCCAGGGGATCCATGGGATCCCGCCGCGCCGTTTCAACTTTGGCGCGGCTTTTAAAAGCCACGCTTTTTGTCGGCTTTTCCCCTGCCGTGTGGCAGGGGCCTATTGCAGACCAACACCACAAATATCTGATGAAGGCAGATTTGACTCTCAAAGCTTATATCTGAAATCTTTTTCATATTGTGGTAGAGGTGAAAAATGCCTCATACAGACAATTTATGGGACCCTGTAGGGTTTTCAAGGCAAGAGATGAGCAGAGATGGTTTGCCATTTTTTGCCTGTTTGTCACATTCTTGGTGGTCTCTCATCCAAATACTAACCACGGCTGACCCTGCTTAGCTTCCGAGATTTGATGAGATTGGGTGAGCCTGGGCCGTTAAGGTGCTACTGGAGTCACTCTTGAAAAAAGGTGCACCTGTTAACTGAACTGTACTAGACTGTACTGCAAATGTTTTGCACAGACACTTTGGCTGATTTCGCACAAGGAGCTGCGCTGCTGTTGCACCTCCCTTTGCCCCGTTTCCATTGGGCAATTTCCCACTCGAAGCCGCATGGCCACATTTTGACCTGTGGCTTTGCCCGATTTTCCCCACAGTTTCATGATCCTGTTTTTTGAGGATCACTAAACCGCGGGGAAAATCGGGGGAAGCTGTGGGTCAAAATGCGGCCGCGTGGCTTCGAGTGGGAAATTGACCAATGGAAACGGGGCAAAGGGAGGCGTGACGGTGGCGCAGCTCCTTGTGCGAAATCAGCCTTTTTCTCATGGCTTTTGTACGATGACCCTTGGGCACACACAGTCACGGCAAGACTCTTATTGGGAACAGGCTTTAATAACAGCTATCCAGCCAACCACCATACTAAATCTGGCCAGCAGCACAGATGCAAATTTTTAGTTTTTTATTTTTTTGCCATCAAGTCGCACTCGACTTATGGCAACCCCGTAGGGTTCTCAAGGCAAGAGATGAGCATAGGTGGTTTGCCATTGCCTGCCTCTACATAGAGACCTTGGTATTCCTTTTAGGGTCTCCCATCCAAGTTGGAAGAAGTCTCCTTAGGCTGCAGGAAGGCTTCCAACTTTGCTCAGTGGAGTGGGAGAATAAGGGTTTGTTCCTGGCATCTGGTACTCAGATATTTACCACCATATAGTTCTCAGTGTTGGTAGTGGAAAGTGCCATCAAGTCTCAACCAACTTATTGTGACCTTGTAGGGTTTTCAAGGCAAGAGACATTCAGAGGTGGTTTGCCATTGCCTGGCTCTGCAGAGAGACCTTGGTATTCCTTGACGGTCTCCCATCCGATTACTAACCACGGCCAACCTTGCTTAGTTTCCAAGATCTGAAGACATCACCCTATCCTGGGCAATCTAGGTCAGCACACAGACACAACTACATGAATTTAAAACTAGATCCACGATCATTCATTGTTGGTGGATGTGTCCAAAAGTAGCTCAGTTCTGGGGGGAAGTTATACCATTGGTTGAAAAAATAGTGGGCTGTGCTATCCCGTAGGCCAGAAACCATCTTACTCAGTGATTGGGAAGACAGATCAATGTCTAAGCTAAGCACCTGGTATTTTTTACCACTGTATGACAGAGTGTTGGACTGGATGTGCCATTGGCCTGATCCAACGTTGGATTCTCTTATGTTCTTATGAAGTTAGAACTTATCTCATTGCTGCTGATAGTGGCCAAAACCTTGATAGCCCAGACTTGGAAAACTGACAGCGTTCCATCAACCAAGCAATGGTTCACAAAATTATGGGATGTCATGGTGATGGAGAAACTTTTCTCTCAAATAGCTTGTGCCGAACAAGGCAAATGCCAACAATGTTCTACCCCAAAATATGTTGATGTTGTATTTTATTGAAAATTATGTTTTCATTTTGAGTATGTTATGTGTTAAGGCATGAGTGAGATCGTAAATGTCTAATATTATATATTTGGGAAAGTTATAAATAAAAAGTTAAAAAAATACTTGCTTTACATTGAGAAGAGACATGACTGAACACCTGCCCATTTGGTTCACATCATGAGTGTACATGGGAGTCACTGGAGCTGAATTTTGCTGAGATGTTTGTGTGGTAAGAATGCAGCTGTAGGACTGGACAGTCTAAACTAACCCTGTATAAAGTGTTACCTGCACCTGTTCCCACCCTCCTCTAGGTTCGTGATGGTCTCTGTGAGTGCCCCTTACCAAGGCGGTAGAACGCTGGAATGCAACACAGGGTTATCAGAACAATAACATAGTTTATTGCTAAAGACACAAGAAATACAAAAGATAAACAAGAAATACAAACAGAATACTTACTTCCTAAAAAATAACAGTCAGTGAATATATATAGAACAAAGATTCCCCATGCACAGAAAGCTTTCTGGACTGACCC
>NW_015167134.1:173825-182307 GCF_001447785.1 Gekko japonicus | reverse complement strand
TCTAAGCTAAGCACCTGGTATTTTTTACCACTGTATGACAGAGTGTTGGACTGGATGTGCCATTGGCCTGATCCAACATTGGATTCTCTTATGTTCTTATGAAGTTAGAACTTATCTCATTGCTGCTGATAGTGGCCAAAACTTTGATAGCCCAGACTTGGAAAACTGACAGCATTCCATCAACCAAGCAATGGTTCACAAAATTATGGGGTGTCATTGTGATGGAGAAACGTTTCTCTCAAATAGCTTATTTATTATTTTATTTTATTATATTTATACCCCGCCATCCCTGCGAACGGGCTCAGGGCGGCTTGTGCCAAAAACCTAGAGAAACAATCCTGCTTTGTCCAGAGATGGTTCCCGTTTCTTGATTATATTTCAAACAAGGCAAATGCCAACAATGTTCTACCCCAAAATATGTTGATGTTGTATTTTATTGAAAATTATGTTTTCATTTTGAGTATGTTATGTGTTACGGCATGAGTGAGATCGTAAATGTCTAATATTATATATTTGGGAAAGTTATAATGCTGCTAGCTGTTTGGAAAGTTACAGAGAAAGAGGAGAGACAAAGACTATGATTTATTTATTAAATTAATTGTATAAATGGGTTTCAAATTTTCTGAACCATCTTATTTTTTTTTCACAACAGTTTGGCTCATGTGTGAAGAGGCTGAACCAGTCTAGTGGGAAATTGTCACATGTGTGTTATCCTCCGCCCCTTCTGGTGATCTCCAGAGGAAAGGGGCCATGGCTGAGTGGAAGAGCCTTTGCTTTGCATGCAGAAGGTCCCAGGTTCAATCGCCGTCATCTCCAGTTAAAAAGGACTAATAGTAGGTGATGCAAAAGGCCTCCATCTGAGACCCTGGAGAGCCGCTGCCAGTCTGATTAGACAGTACTGATCTTGATGGGCTAAGGATCTGATTTGGAATAAGGAAGCTTTGTGTGTGTTCATATGTTCACCAATTGCCTGAATAAAGAACTATAAAGACCACATTTGAAATGAAGAATTTCAAGATTTTAATTTAAAGTATTTCCCCCCCCTTGCTGGTTGAGTCTAATTGCTTGAATGTTAATGGCTACCATTCTGTCCAGATGGAGAGTACTTTGCAAATGCACAGAACCTCACAGACATCAGTTAAAAGAAATAGTTTTTAACACTTTAAAAAGGTTAAAATAATAAAGAGATGCCTTTTGCATACAACTCACAAGAACATAAGATAAGCCAATGTTGGATCAGGCCAATGGCCCATCCAGTCCAACACTCTGTCACACAGGGGCCAAAAATACTAGGTGTCATCAGAAGGGCCACCAGTGGGGCCAGGACACTAGAAGCCCTCCCACTGTTGCCCCCCCCAAAACACCAAGAATACAGGGCATTCCTTGCCCCAGACTGAGAGTTCCTACCTATACCTTGTGGCTAATAGCCACTGATGGACCTCTGCTCCGTATGTTTATCCAATTCCCTCTTGAAGTCGTCCATGCTTGTAGCCGCCGCCACCTCCCGTGGCAGTGAATTCCATGGGTTAATCACTCTTTCGGTGAAGAAGAACTCATGATGACAACTAAAGTCAAGGCAACCTAACTGCCATTTTTACCACAACCATTACCTCCTGGGAGTTTTGTGGAGAAACCCTAGAGCTCCTTAGGTGTCTCATTGCTTCACAATCAAGAACAGTTCTGATTGGTGTCTTCTTGAATAGGCAGAGTTTTTCCTATATACTTGATCCACCTCATTGTCTATTTCTTCCATAGTTCTTATTTTTAATTCTTCAGAAATACTTTTTATCATCTCTTCTTTTAAATTTTTCTCTATAGTTTCTGGTACATCTTGATATCTAATGATAAGTGAGACTCTTTCCATCTCTAATCCCATCAATGCTCCTTCTATTCCATCAGTTCTTAATGTTGTCTCCTGTATATTCTATGTCTTGTACTCTTTTTTCCATTTCTTTATTTGCTGTTGCTATTTTCAGTATTTCCTGTCTATTTTCATGTATATGTTTTTTAATCTCCTCTGTTTCTGTCTTTAATTGTTGGGCTAAAGATTGTATTTGGATACGGATTGATTCTATTTCATGTTTAATTAGTGGTGGTAGTGTTATTTCTGCAAAATTTTTCATTTCTGCCACTACACATTCCTGTATCAATGCTTTTAGATGTTTTGTATTTACTTGTATTGTGTTCATTGTGCTTGCTTTTAACTGACGTTGTATAGTTGTCTGTCCTGGTGATTTTATAGATACTCTCCTGGCTCCACTTGCTCCACTGTTTCCTGTAGCTATTCGATTTTTCTAACAGTATTTATTTTAAAGTTGATTTATATTGTGTTTGCATATATTTCCTTATTTTAACTTTATTTTTATTTTCCCTCTTTTTATTTGTTCTATTTTCTTCCCCTTTTGTTAAGTATTTTCCTTCTACCTTTTTCTGTCTCTTATATATATATATATTTCTCTATTTGTTCTAACTTATGTTTTTTTCTATACTTTGCTGTTAGTGCCTGTTAGTGTCAATCCCCTTCTATATTGCTCAGTCTCTTTGCTTCTCTGTCTATTTCCTGTTTCTTGTCAGCCGATCTTTTTCAGTCCCGCCCTCTCTCTGATCTCCCCGAGTGCTCCCGAGTGCTGCCGATCCTTTACACTCATCTTTCTCTGAAGCCGCCCGATCTCCGCCTAGCTCTCCGGCTCAAGATGGAGCCCTCCACTCCTCTGTCATCCGCACTTCTCAGCTCTGCCACTCCGCCTCCGCACATCTACGCCCCGGCTCAACGCCGTCTCTCGATCTGGCCCTCTCCAATCCTTCAAACGTCTGTCTTGGCTTCTGTCAGTTCTCAGCTCTCCCCGTCTTTGTCCAGCTCCATTCGGCCACACCCCAGCTCAGCATCTCCTCCTTCTCTGGTCCTGCTCCTCAGCCTTGCCTCTGTCCGATCGTCTCCCGGACGTAGCACCGCAAAAGTAAAAAAAAGAAGAAAAAAGAAGAGTGTAAAAGGTGAATATTAGCATACTTACACTTATTTTTCCTGCATTCTTATTGGATTTTAGGCTCTTCCCCCCCATATTGTTTAGTTTATCCTGACTTACATAATTAATGGCTGCCTTAAAGGTATATGTTTGGATTTTCCCTTAGTAAATTGAGCAGTATCTTATTTATCTATTTTTAGAATTTTCCCCCTTCTGCATTTTTTTTGAACAGTACTTAGCTTCGGTTAGTAGGTTAGTAGTTTTCACTGAAGCATCTTGCTGTTGACTCTGTTGGCTCCTGTTGTCTCGGCTATTGCCCGTCTGTGAGTTGGGTATCCTCCACAGTTTTTTGCCTCAAAGCAGCTCCAAAACCCACAGTCAGAATTGCCTGTTCTGTCTGTTGTTTGAAGAAAGCTTCTTGCTTGAGTTCTTCCTCTGAAAGAACCCTTTGAGGGCGTTGAAAAAGCCCTTAAAGACTGTAAGGAATGTAGCATAGGCGAGCTGCTAGGTAACTTGCGTCTGCTCTCGTCAATGACCGGAAGTGATCTGACACCAAGAGAAGCATATATGAAATTTACGAGAA
This sequence comes from Gekko japonicus, assembly GCF_001447785.1. Taxonomy (NCBI): domain Eukaryota; kingdom Metazoa; phylum Chordata; class Lepidosauria; order Squamata; family Gekkonidae; genus Gekko; species Gekko japonicus. The sequence goes on along the minus strand of NW_015167134.1, from coordinate 178,761 downwards.
GAAACATGAGAGACAAGATCCTTACCCGGACTGTTCCCTGGAAGGCCAGATAATGAAACTGAAGCTCAAAGACTTTGGCCACCCAATGAGAAGGGAGCCCTCACTGGAGAAGACCTTGATGCTGGGAAAGATTGAAGGTCAAAGAAGATGGGGACGGCAAAGGATGAGATGGTTAGACAGTGTCATCGATGCAATGAACATGAAATGGAGCAAACTTCAGAGGACGGCGGAAGACAGGAAGGCCTGGCGGGATCTGGTCCATGGGGTCGCGAAGAGTCGGACTCGACTGTGCGACTGAACAACAACAAAAATATTGCCGAAAGCCTGTCAGATAGCCCTGTCATGGATCTGGAATGGGGGGGGGCTCTCCTCCTCGTTCTCAGCTCTTCCCTGTCAAGCTACTGTGCGCTATCTCTGGCTTGGCCTTGCTGTCTCCAGCTGAATTTGAGTCGGCTGGGAAACTTTCGCTGTGCTCGCTTGCTTTTGCCCGAGCGCGCAAACTATTATCATTGGCTTCCGCTCTTATGCCTATTTTCTGCAAATGTTAATGGATTAAATAGTCCGGCAAAACGTAGGAGAATATTCCACCAAATAATTAAACTGCAAATGGACATATCATGTATACAAGAAATACATATTAAAAGGGAAGATCAAAAATATTTGGAAAACAAAAAACTGGGTAACGTGTTCGTGGCATCAGACACACAGAAAAAAAGAGGAGTGGCGATATATGCAAAAGAATATCTGAATCCAGAACTTAGATACGCATCAGAGGATGGAAGAATACTGGCGATATCAATTATGAAGCAAAACAAGCAAACCATAATTATAAATATCTACGCACCTAACTGCCAACCTCCAGGCAGGGCTTGGAGATCTCCCACTTTTACAATTGATGTCGTGGCTACAGAGATCAGTACCCCCGGAGAAAACGGGCTGCTTTGGAGGGTGGACTCTGGGATTAAATACCCTGCTAAAGTCCCTCCCCTCTTCAAACCCCACCCTCCCCAGACTCCACCCCCTAATCTTCAGGTATTTCCTAACCCAGAGCGGGAAACCTAGGGCTGCCAACGTCCAGGTGATGCCTGGAGTTCTCCCGGGATTACAACTGACCTCCAGGAAACTGAGATCAGTTCACTGGCAGAAAATGGCTGATTTGGAGGGTGGACGGCATGGAGCTATACACTGCTGAGGTCCCTCCCCTTTCCAAACCCCGCCCTCCTTAGGCTCCACCCCTAGAATCTCCAGGTATTTCTCAACTTGGAGCTGGCAACCCTGTGGAAAGCCTAGCTCATGCTCGGAGACATTCACGCACGCGCTCCCTCTTGGAATTCCGTTTTATGCTCCAGGCCAGAGGTGTCGAACTCTTTTGTTAACAGGACTAGCCTATTTAAGAGGCTGGTTCATAAATCAAGACGCTTGGAAAAGAAAACAATACGATGATCTGGCACAGCAAATTAGGAGAGAAGAGGATGAGTTGAAAAAACACTATAAGGATCCAGTAAAAATAAGATTAAAGCTAAAAATGCTACATCACCACATGAATCTCATACTAACAAATAGCTAAGAACGTAGAATTTGCTGAACACTATTATTTCGAAAATGCCAACAAACCCACAAGATGGCTATCTTATAAACTAAGGAAAGAAGGAGGGAAAAAATTATCAAAGCACTGAGAAAAGGCAAGGGAGAAGAAAAAGGTAATACAATAGAAATGAAAAAAAATTGTAGAAAACTTTTATGCAACTCTTTATCAGCAAAATAATCAAGATAAAAATACTATAATAGAATATATAAACAACAAAAATAATAAGAACTTTAATGAAGAACAAAAAGAATCTTAAATGAACCAATAACAATATGCGAAATTGTAGAGGCAATAAAAAAAACAAAAGAAAAATAAAACTCCTGGACCAGACGGAATACTGATCAAGATTTACTTGTTCCTTCCCGTGCACTAGTTGCTCGCAGGCCTAGGGATGCCAGTCCCCAGGTGGGGGCGGGTTTCCCCCTGATTTTTAGGGCTGCTTCGGGGAGGGGGGGAAGCCCCACCCCCAACAGTTGTCAGAGCCCCAAGATTAAGAACTATAGACCAATCTCATTATAAAATGCAGACTATAAAATCTTCGCATCGGTGATAGCTGCAAGATTCAAGAAAGTTTTAGTAAGGGTAATACATCAAGACCAAGCAGGATTTCTTCCAAAAAGACAAATCAAAAATAATATCAGGACGATAATAAATGTACTAGAATACTATGAAGAACATTCAAGTAAACCAATGGCGTTGATATTTCTCGATGCAGAAGAAGCATTTGATAATGTATGCTGGCAATTTATGATTCATAAATTAGAAGCATGGAACTGTGGGACAAATTTTCTAAAGACTTTATAAAAGCGATATATAAAATGCAAAAATTCAAATTAATGGAGATATGACAGAAGACATTAATGTACAAAAAGGAACCAGACAAGGATGTCCTCTGTCACCACTTCTGTTTATATTTATGTTAGAAACTCTAATTGATCAAATCAGAGAAGACAAAACAATTAAAGGACTTAAAATTAACAAAGACGAATTTAAAGTACAAGCCTCCGCAGATGACCTAGTATTTATATTGGAAAATCCAATAGCATCTTTAAAATACCTAATAGAAACAATTCAAGGATACGGTCAAGTAGCAGGGATGAAGATAAATTTTAAAAAATCAAATATAATAACGAAAAACATGATAGAGAAACAAAGGAAACAGATTAAAGAACTTTCCAAAATGGAACTGGTAAAAAAAGATAAATATTTAGGGATAACGATATCAAACAGGAATAAGATGCTGATGGAAGATAATTATAACAATTTATTAGCTGAAATAAAAAAGGATCTACAAAGATGGAAAAACTTAAAAATCTCATTTATGGGGAAAATAGCGATAATAAAAATGAATTTGCTTCCAAGGTTTTGTTTCTGGCACAAAATCTACCAATATTAAGGAAAAAAACTGTTTCCAAGAATTGGAAAAAATGTGTGGTAACTTCATTTGGGGCGGTAAAAAAGCAAGAATAAACCGAAACGTTATGCAGGACAAGAAAGAAAGAGGGGGCTTTGGACTGCCCAATTGGGAAATATATTACAAAGCAGCAACTTTGACCTGGATCAGGGAATGGATACTATTGGAAAATACTAGATTATTAAACCTAGAAGGATTCAATCTAATGATGGGGTGGCACAAATACATATGGTATGAAGAAGAGAAAACGGCAATTTTTTTTGATAAACACACATTAAGAGGAGCATTAATGAAAATATGGAAAGAAATCAGAAAAATCTTCTCTATCAAAATACCCAAATGGGTGGCACCCATAGAGGCTAACACAAAGCAGACTTTGATAGATAAATACAAGAAAATAACATATAAGGATTTGTTAAACAAGAAGCAGAGGTCCATCAGTGGCTATTCGCCACAAGGTATAGATAGGGACTCTGGGGCAAGTGATGCTCTGTCTCTTTGGTGCTTGGGGGGATCAACAGTGGGAGGCCCCACTGGTGGACCTCCTGATGGCACCTGGTATTTCTGGCCACTGTGTGACACAGAGTGTTGGACTGGATGGGCCTTTGGCCTGATCCAACATTGGTGTCTCTTATGTTCTTAAGGTTAATGAATTAAAATTTGACAAAGAATTAGAAAAACAAAACATAAAACTCACATGGTGGGACAATATACAATTACTTTCAAGATTTAATAAGGATAAAAAAATAGGATTTCACAATAATAACAATGAACTAGACAAGATCTGGCTCTCCTCAAATGATAAGCTAATACAAAAATTATACAACTTTTTGCTAGCAGATTACTTAATAGATGAGACTGTAAAAGGAGTTATGATATCATGGATGAGGGATGTGGGACATCTTCTAGAAATAGAACAATGGTCTAAAATATGGAACACAATAAAAATGATGAGAGCAATCCCATATAAAGAAAACATATTGAAGATGTTCCACAGATGGTATTGGACACCAGATAGAATATCAAAGTGTTGCGGAAAGGCTAACAAAAATTGTTGGAAATGTAAGAACAATGTTGGTACATTCATACATGTTTGGTGGAGATGTGGGAGAATCTAAAACTATTGGACCAAAATATATAAAGTATTAAAAGAGATTACAGGATTAGATATACCATTTTTACTGGAGGTAGCCCTACTAAATATGCTACCAAATAATTATAGCAGCGAGAATAAATACTTAATAAGTTACACTTTTACTGCGGCAAGAATTTTATTAGCAAAATACTGGAAAGGAGAAAAAATCCCCCCCAAGGAAGAACTGTTAGATAAAATGTTATCATTAGCAGAGATGGACAGATTAAATGTATTTTTGCAAGGAAAGGATTATATTTGAAAAAAGATGGAAGAAGTTTTATGTTTGGGTAGAGAAGACAAAAAAGTGACTCGTAAGGATAAATGTATTGTATTAGATATGTGGATATGTGTAATATAAACAATAAATAGTTAAAAAAGAACAGTTCTGATTGGCTACCGTCATGGGCTACATGTTTTCACTGAAAAAAGGGGGGAGGAAGAAAGAGGATGGCGAATCTGGCAATCCATACATACCACCATTTGCACAGGTGCCAATATTAGGCAACGTATTTATTTTTTCCGTTATTTCATTTACTTCACTATGCCCTGCCTTTGTCCCCAGCGGGAACCCAAAGTAGCTTGCTTCATTCTCCTCTCCTCCATTTTACCCTCATAAAACAATTAGGCTGAGTGTGTGTGACTGGTCCTAAGCCACCCAGCAAACTTCCATGGCAGCGTGGGGATTCAAACCTGGGTTTCCCAAGACCTTAGCCTGATACTCTGACTACTATATCACCCTGAGGCAGAAGGGGGAAGAGGGGATTTCTCTCTCTCTCTCTCTCTCTCTCTCTCTCTCTCT
>NW_015167134.1:158225-173812 GCF_001447785.1 Gekko japonicus | reverse complement strand
GAGGAGGAGGAGGAGGAGGAGGAGGAGGAGGAGGAGGAGATCGGATTTATATCCTGCCCTTCATTTGGAGCCTCAGAGCAGCCTCCCCACAACAGACACCCTGTGAGGTAGGTGGGGCTTTTCAAGGACAGCTCTGACAGAACTATGGCTTGTCCAAAGTCATCCAGCAACTGGCTGTGGAGGAGTGGGGAATCAAACCTGGTTCTCCCAGATCAGAGTCTGCACACTTAACCACTACACCAAACTGGTCAAGCAGAATTGTCCCTTTGTTCTCTTCTACTAGCAGTACAAGGGGCGGGGTGATAATTCCTCCTCACTGCAGTACTCTCTTTCCTAGGGTTGTCACCTCCAGGTTGGGAAATACCTGGAGATTTGGGGGGAGGTAGAGCTTGAGGAGGGCATGGTTTGGGGAGGGGAGGGACTTCAATGGGATATAATACTATAAAGGGTAAAGGTTTTGCTTGCTCACAGCTGGTCGAATCTGACTCTAGGGGGTGGTGCTCATCTCCGTTTCCAAGCTGAAGAGCCAGCACTATCCGAAGACGTTTCTGTGGTCATGTGGCCAGCATGACTACACGCCGAGGCGCACGGAACGCTGTTACGTTCCACCTGTTTATCTACTTGCAATTTCTTGGTTACAAACTGCTAGGTTGGGGCGAGAGACAGGAGCTCATTCCATCGCACAGCACTAGGGTCTGGAACTGCCAAGCTACCGACCTTCCTGTCTGCAGATCAGTGACTTAACCTCTGAGCCACTGCGGCACTTGATAATACCACAGATACCTTTTTCAAAGTGGCCATTTTCTCCAGGTAAACCGATCTCTGTCGCCTGGAGATCAGTTGTAATCCCTGGAGATCTCCAGCCACCACCTGGAGGTTGCCAAGCCCACTCCAGGCCCACATGGCTTTTGCCTGCACGGTCCTGTGATCTGAGTTAACCTCAGCATTTCTCTGTCAGGTAAAATTTGGCGAGAACGCTGGTTTAGATTCAGACTGGGCAGACATCTGGGCTTCTCCAGCGAACAAATCCTCAATATATAACATTCGTCTTCAATTCTTCAAAACAACTTCCCGGTGGTACCTTACTCCGCAACGGCTACATAAAATTAAACCGTCAATAAGCACTACTTGTTGGAAACAGTGTGGCCAGATAGGGTCATACCTTCACTGCTGGTGGAGCTGCCAAGAAATACAAATCTTTTGGAGGGCTGTGATAACACAGATAAATGAGATTACTAGGCAGACATTGTCATGTAATCCGGAGGTGGCATTGCTAAATTTGTGGAATGAATAGATGACAGGGAGCAGCAAAGAACTCATCTCAACGTTACTTGCTGCAGCAAGGTTGACAATAGCAGCGGCTTGGAAATCTCCTTCTCCCCCCACAATTTCAGTGTGGCAAGAGAAAGTTTGGGATCAGTTTATAATGGCAAAAATTACGGATTCCTTGAAGAGAGCAAATAATAGGAATACACCAATTTACACCAAATTTGTTAGGATTTGGGCCCCAGTGCTAGACTATATGGTAACGAATGATATACTCCCTGCTAAGCAGATTTATCATAAATGGTTATATTTATAGGTTATAGCAGATAACTTAAAAATGTCAAACTCACAGTAACTGTATGGTGGTGGTATGTCGTTAAACTGTAAGTAATTATCTTAACTGCTATATGTAGAAACCTTGAATCAATAAGTTTTTGTATTATGTAAATCTTTTAACAAAACCAATAAAAAGATTTATAAAAAAGAAGAAGTCATCCTGTCTTTTCTTGAGGCCAACAACTATACCAAGTGAATGGAAACAGAGTGATTATTTGCACAGAAAGAGGAATAACCTTTTTTAAAATAAACGTGTATATTATTAAACGAAAGGGCAAAGGATATGCTTATATACAAAGTCGAGAAGAAGCAGAGCTGAAGAAAACAACTAAGGGCGATGAGTACACAGATTCTCTTGGCGGTGGTGACTGGAACAGAGAGTGATACGAACTGGACAGCTGGAGCCCGAAGACAGATTTCATCATCCGCCTATCTGTTAGAAGCTGCAGCGCTTGCATCTGGGTTGCATTTTGAACCTTAATGCGGTATTTTATAAACATTAGCAGGCCTGATTTTGCACTGGTCAGCACAGGTGGGGGGGAAAGAAAAGAAAGAAGACTTTCGGAAAACAAATAAAAACCAAATTGGAGCTGTCTCTGTAAGGAGCAAAAATTGAAAATCCCCTCAAGATGCAGACATTTTTTGCTTTGGTGTAAAGAAATAAAGCTGGCAAATTATGGTTTTGAGGAACCGCGGGAGGCATTTCTGCCATCCCGAGTCTAGTGTTTTGTTCTTTTTATTAAGTGCTCTGGTGGTGTCTATTGAAAGGAAGTTGATTTGGTGTGGAGCTGGATGGAGTGATGAGGCAGATCTGTAAGCCAGCCAATCTGCAGGCTGTCGTCTATCGCCAGGCCAGGGTCTGGACATGTTTAAGGTGTTGCTGTAGAGAATGTTAGAAGTGAGATAGCTGTGGGAACAAAGAGGCTGATATTTGAACCACAACAAGGAAACAAAAGGGGGGGGAACCCAGACCCCACCGGGAAGGAGGTAAAGCTGAAAGAGAAAGAAAAAATGAACTTCTGAACTGGGAGCTTGAGCGGTGGACCAGCCTTGGGACCTGGGGGAGGAACGACGGGGTACCTTCTTCCTCTGCTTTGCAACCTCAGTACAATGAGAAGTAAGGTTGCCAGGCTGAGCCAGGGGTTGGGGGCGGGGACATGGTGGGGGCATGATGATGTCACTTCTAGGGAAATCCGAGAAGCGACAGCAGTAGCTCTAGGAATCGCCACTCCCAGGTTTTCCCTGGAAGTGACATCATCACACTTGTGATGCTGGGGGGATTTTAATTTTTCTCCCCCCCCCAGGAGCTCAGGGTGGGGGATCCCCTGTCCTAACTGAGGGGCTTGGCAGGCCTGAGGAGCACAACACAAAGATTAGGATACAAGTACCAGCTAGATCCCCTAACAATGCCTTAGGGGTGATTTGGACTTAACCTGACCAAGTCATTTTAGTTAGTTAGTTTGTGTCTAGACCCCCTTTCAGCTAAAACCAGGGTGGTATCCAACAAACCCAACTAAAAAAAAGTTAAACTCCAGTTGTGCCTCCCCTTCCCACAGACCTCATTGATCTAACTTAAAGGCTCTTTGGGAAAGACAGATCTTCAAACCCAGGGCTATTTTCGGGCAGGAACGCACAGGAACGGAGTTCCGGCTGGCTTCAGAGCTGGCCACGCCCACTACAGCCAAAACCTCTGCGTGTGCGTGGCTACAGAGGAAAGGCTGCCCCCCCGGCGACTCCAAGGGGGGAAGGCCAAGGGGGGCCCTGGAAGGATTGGGGAGGCATTTAAATACCTCCCCGTGCCTTCCCTGGCCTGTCCAAGGACTGGCTTGCCCGAGCTCCCTGCAGCCACGCGGTGCCCGGGCAAGCCAAGGGAAGGCACGGGGGTGTGGCCTATCATGACAATGTGCTGTGCTGCCAGGGGTGTGGCCTAATATGCTAATGAGTTTCTGCTGTTGGGTGTGGTCTATTATGCTAATGAGTTCCTGCTGGGCTTTTTCTATAAAAAGAACTCTGTTCAAACCTATCTTGAAGGCTTCTAGAAAAGCAATAGTTCTGAATCTCTAAAGGAGAGAGTGCCAAAAGGAGGGCAACAGTTATGGTTGCCAACCTCCAAGTGGGAAGCTCTGTTATTTTAGGATTACAATTGATCTCCAAACGATAGAGATCAGTTCCCTGCCTGGAGAAACGGCAACTTCAAAGGGTGGACCCTATGGCATACCATAGATTCTAGGTGAAAACCCTCTTCCAATTCCTCCCCTACACAGAAATCTCCCCTTAATTTTCAGGAAATTACCAGGCTGGAGTGGGTAACGCTAGAGGCAGCTGAAAGTCCTCCTCCAGGTTTCTCCACTAACAGAACCTCTGCTAAGGCTTGTTCTCAGAGAAAGGCTCCCTGGGCCAACTTAATTTATTCTATGGCCAACACATCACTCTAAAATCATGCCGCGAGAGCTACCTAACACTTTTCAGGACATGTTAGATGGCACAGACCTTAAATTCAACAGTCAAAGGCCAAAGCTCAGGCGTTCTCTACATTACTAACAATTGCAATTCAAGCAAGTCATAGTTCAGGCCTTTAGTCCATCAAAATTCCACCTAGGGCCTTAGCTCAGTTATAGTTTTTGGGCCCAGCAGCATCAGGTGATGATGACATCCAATCAGGATGCATTTTCAGGAGAAGCCTCTAGAAGATTACCTCATCACCCCCTGGTTCTCCCCCTCCCATCATACCGACCACAGGATCTCACGAGAAGCTAATTACCACACTTTTAGTAGGGTTGCCATTTGCCCAGTGCGGGTGGGGGATTCCCCAATTTTGTGGGCTTCTGACCGCTGCCTGCCAGCTGGCCAGTGAGAAGGAATCCCCCCCCAGAGCAAAGTTGCATGCAATGTTCCTGCATCACCTGGAAGTGACGTTGCTACATCAGTGATGTTGGGGGGGGTGACGCTCCGGATTTTGGGTAAAACACTATGGTTTTACCATAGAGTTTTGCCCAAAATCCAGAGCATCACACCCAACTTTGCCAGTGTGCTGACATCACTTCCGGGTGATGCAGGCATGCCATGTGTGACGTCACTACTTCGGGGGGAATGAGGGGGTGACGTCACTTCCCATTCCCGGAACCCCCCCCCCCCATCTCCCTGCCAGTGGGCGAAAAGGACCTGGCTTTGGCCTTGAAGATGATAAGAGCCCTGTAGGCCAAGAAACCAATTAGTAACACCTGAGGAATGGACCAGGCCCATTACTGTTCACATTAATACTTGAGGGGAGGTCAGGTGTGCTTTGCCTCACAAGGCCACTTCCAGGTTTTTCTTGAAAGTGATGTGGCAGTGTTGCCATCATGTGTGTCCCCCCCCCCCGCCTTTCATTGCTGCCAGCAGGAGGTTATAGCTTAGTGGGAGATCTGGCAGCACCAAGGAACGATGTGTCAAGGAGGATGTGTTGTGTATTCACGAGTGGATTTTTAAAAGGTGCAAGCTCATAATTTCAATAGAACAACTATGGATGTTAACAACAACAACCTTTTATCATAAATAAGGGGGGAAATGTGGCATGAATAAAAGAACATGGGGCCAAGGCAACGAGGAGTCTAAAATGACAAAAGTTCTGTCCAGGTTTGCTCTCCATCCTTCTGCGCAGTCTTTAACCAAGAAGAATGAGTCAAGAGGGTAGAAGATCAATTCTGGCCTAGTGATGTATGAACTCCGTTTGCTTTTGTTTCCATTGCTAGTTTGTCTCCCTTGGGCCCAATATGTACAAGCTTGTCTCAGCAAAGAGAACAAAAGGAGCTTGAGCCAGGTGTGCATTGCCCCTTATTGTTAGCACAAAAAGAAAATGTGCTCCAGCCTCGGGTTAGTGTGGTGACGATGCTGATGATGATTAGATAGATTAGGCAGGTTGATAGCAGCAGTGGGCAGTACTGATACATGCACCAGAAACTGCCACACATTGGAGACGATGAATTCACAGAGTCCACTTAGAACTAAGATATGTCACATCACTTGGGAAGTCGGTGGAGGTCTTGGTGCCAGCTTTAGGTGGGAAATACCTGGAGATTTGGGGGATGGAGCCTGTGGAGGGTGGGGTTTGGGGCAGGAGAAGAACCTCAGCAGGTACAATGTCATAGAGTCCACCCTCCAAAGCATCCATTTTCTCTAGGGCAACTGATCTCTGTGGTCCGACGATCAACTGTAAAAGCAGGAGACCTCCAGACCCCACCTGGAGGTTGGTTACCCAATTTGTAAGGAATGCTGCTGCCCTTCCTTCAGACCTTTTGAGGTTTTCATCCACTAAACTCTGGTCATACCACCATTCCAGCAGGAGAGCCTGGGAACTAGGTGGGCATTAAGTATTAGTCCAGGAAAGATCTTTGAGGGCAAGGTCAGCTGATCATTCCCTCCTTAAGCAATCCAGACTCAACTCTTCCTCACCTTTACTATTCCTGGTTTAGATTCAGGTGAGTAGCTGACGAAGTGTGCATGCACATGAAAGCTTACACCCAGAATTAAACTCTGTGGGTCTTAAAGGTGCCCCTGGATCCACTTTGGTCCTGCTTTGGTTCCTTCAATAGAAACCTGACACACAGAAGGTCATCTGATGAAGTTTTGCCCATCACTTTCTCCTTCTGTGAAGAAGCACTTCAGTTGTAAAATTTCTGGATTCTTCTTGTAGCAAAAGTCAGACAAGCAGCATTAAAAAAAAAAGATGCCAAAATGATTTTATTCCCCGAATGCAGGTCCCCTCAGTGGAACATGGAAAGCTCCAAAATTACATGTATGAGTCCACATTAAATGCTCATTCTAAGCATGACTTGTGAGCTTCCCAGGGCTTTCCTCTTTAAACTGGATCAAGGAAAAGTTCATAACAACCAAATCTGAAGATAAGAACATAGGAACATAAGAGAAGCCAATGTTGGATCAGGCCAATGGCCCATCCAGTCCAACACTGTCACACAGTGGCCAAAAATACCAGGTGCCATCAGGAGGTCCACCAGTGGGGCCAGGGCACTAGAAGCCCTCCCGCTGTTGCCCTCCCTCCACAAGCACCAAGAATACAGTGCATCACCTGCCCCAGCCTGTGAGTTCCTATTTATACCTTGTGGCTAATAGCCACTGATGGACCTCTGCTCCATATGTTTATCCAGTTCCCTCTTGAAGCTGTCGATGCTTGTAGCCGCCACCACCTCCTGTGGCAGTGAATTCCATGTGTTAATCACTTTTTGGGTGAAGAAGTACTTCCTTTTATCTGTTCTAACCCGACCGCTCAGCAATTTTATGGAGTGCCCACAAGTTCAGTGATGTCATAGTCTCAGTGAGGCCCCACCTGGAGTACTATGTAGTAGGGATGTGCATTTGGTTCGTCCGAACCGAATGCAGCCCCAAAAATGGCTCATTCAGACCCCTTTCAGGCTGCTGCGGGCCAATTCAGATCATCTGATCTGAATTGGCTTGCTGCCGAATTGTCACCGAAATTCGGCAGCAATTCGGCCCCATTATATTTTTTGGGCCATTGAAGTCAATGGCAAAAACATATGGTATATTCTGGGGGCTGGAGGGAAGGGGGTTTGAGGGAGAAGCTCCAAACTCACAGGATAGATGCTGGAGCCTCTCCCCAAGACACACACCAGGTTTCAAAAACATTGGACCAGGGGGTCCAATTCTACGTGCCCCCAAACAGATTGCCCCATTCCCCTCCATTGTTCTCTATGGTGGGGGAAAAAAGTTACTTTCCCCCCACGATGCTGTGGCTCAGGGAGAGGGGTTTGAGGGAGAGGCTCCAAAAATTCAGGGTAGCTTCAGGAGCCTATTCCCACTTAAACCCCCATGTTCCAAAGCAATTGGACCATTGGGCTCAATTCTATGGGCACCCAAACAGGTTACCCCCGTTACCTCAATCGTTTCCAATGGGGAAATCCAGCCAGCAGCACTTAAGGCAGGCAAGCAGGTAGCACTCAGCAGTCAGACTCTCCCAGAGAATCTCAGGGAAAGTGAACTGTCTTGGGAGGTACTTGTTTGCCATGAGAACAAGTGACACACTCCAGAACAAGTGGCACTGTGGCAGTGCAAGCATGCCACAGTGCCACACTCTCTTCCCTTCCCTGTGCCACTCGGCGCCGAGGGGGCCAAGGAGGCGGAAAGCGAGGTGGGCGGAGGGGTGGCGTGTCGGTGGGGGAGGGTGGCCGGGTGGCTGCGAAGGGCAGCCTTGTCTGCACAGACTGGCAGCGGCTCCCTGAGTCCTTCCCGGTGCCTTGGGCGCACCGTCACCTGCAGGCCACCTGCGTGGCAGGAAGGGGGCACTTCCTCACTCCCTCCTCCCCACTTCTGATGGAGTGGTGGAGGAGGAGGCAGTGGAGGCAAAGCGAGGTGGTGGTAAGGGGCACCCAGAAAACAATGCTGGGGTCAGGCGGGTGGTGGATACTAGTCGGCCTAGTGGGCAGGCCAGCCCTGCCTGGCCTGACCTGCTACATCCCTTGACTTCTGGTTGCACCATCAATTTACACAGGGCAGGGCCTGTATAAATGTTGTTCCTGTTGGTCTTTTGGGGTTTCTGTGTGGCACTGTGCCATTGCAATCTTGAGTATGCTCTTCAGGTGTGTATCTGTAAGTTGCAAACCTACGATGACGCAGCAGCAGCAGAACCGGAAGAAGCAGCAGAAGACAGCCAGTTCCACTGCAGGCCTGATAGAAGCCCTCTGGGGGCCTGATCTCGCCCCCGGGGCGCATGTTTGACACTCCTGCTCTAGGCTGATCCTGCACTGAGCAGGGGGTTGGACAAGGTGGCCTGTAGGTCCCCTCGCAACTCTACGATTCTATGATTCTGTTCTTTTGATCCAGTTCTAAAGGGGAACTGTGGGGTGTTTACAGGTAAAGCATCCTTGCGGATGATCTTCTCGCAGCCAGTACAGGTAGAGGAAAGAATTAACATCCACCTTTTAAAAATAGCAGAACTAAGCTCCACATTATTTTCCTCCACTTTTTGGCCCTTTAGAGAGCTTTTTGCCTGTTGCAGGTGAGTTGCACTGTCAGCTTTACAGAATAGCTCAGATGGGAAAGGGAGGGGAAGTGGGGGGGTGTTTTCCAGGCCACGGGGGCTAGGGCTGCTAGCTAGCAGGTAGCACCTGGAGATCTCCTGCCATTACAATTGATCTCCAGATGACAAAAATCAGTTCCTATTCAGAAAACGTCTGCTTTGGAGGGTGGCCTCTGTTATGTCTGGACATGTGCAATCTTCCACTCTTGCTTAACTGCTGCATGTGCTAGTAGCCAGCAAAAGGAAGCATGCCTGGACTTGTCTGGCAGGCCACCTAGATGGAGAGGGGGGAGGCATGTCTGGGCTTGTCTGGGCAGGCCACCTAGTTGGAGCTTGAAGCCCCAGAACAAAGGCAGGCAGGATCCTGGAACCTGCCTGCTGATTGGCCCCTGAGGGCAGCCAGCCAATCTGGAGCCTGGAGGCCATTTTAACTCACCAGTCACATGGAGCTGGTAGTGGCTTAGGTGTATATAGTTAGGGCAGTTGCCCCATGCAAAGCGTTCCTGTTGAGATGCAATAAACTGCTGCTTGTTGAAATCCCTCTGCCTTTGCCTCTGCCATGTTAAACATACTATTTAACAGCATCTATGGCATTATACCCTGCTGAGGTCCCTCCTCTCCCCAAACTACACCATCCCCAGGCTCCACTCCCCAAACCTCCAGGTATTTCCCAACCCAGAGCTGGCAACCCTAACAGGGGGTCCTGACCTTATTGTCATTGTGTCAGCGGTGTCTAACATGGAGATGGGGTGTGTGGATGCTGCTTCTGCCCAGTCATACATGAACATACATGAAGCTGCCTTCTACTGAATCAGACCATTGGTCTATCAGGGTCAGTACTGTCAGACTGGTAGTGGCTCCTCAGGGTCTCAGGCAGAGGTCTTTCACATCACCTACTGCCTGGTCCTTTAACTGGAGATGGTGGGGATCGAACCTGGGACCTTCTGCATGCAAAGCAGGGGCTCTTTCACTGAGCCACAGCCCCTCCCCTCTTGCTCTGCTTGCTAGGTAAAGCTTAAGGCAATTATCCCATTTTTGTTTTTAAATGGAAGGTGTCCCCCCCCCCCACCTTTGCTTGTCAAACCATCCTTTGGTGTAAAAATATGCAGCAAAAACAAACTCTGTGTTTTATTATCTTATTACATTTTTTTAACAGTTGAAGTGTGCTTTAAAAAAAACAACTTGACATCCCTTGCATTTGACTCTGTCCGGCTTTTTATTTTTTAAGTGCCGCTTGATGTTTTATAACATATTGATTCCCAATATTTTAAACTGACCCACTGTTGATACGATCACACCGAGAAGTAAGATGTTTACATCTCACTATGAATAGTGGATAAACGAAATAATAAAGCTTGTCAAAGGCAGAGAAATAAAAGGGGTAAAAAATAGCTCAGGCCCTTGTTTGTTCTCAAGGATATACGACGGCGGGCCACATCGCTACGAACCTCCCAGGTAGGAAGCGAAGAGTTGGGAAACATTTGCCATATAATTAGCTGGATTAACAAACATGTTCATTTTGTCAACAAGGGATGCGTTTCAAATAATATCAATCCAGTTTCGAGTGGGGGGTGGCTTTTTCTCAATTCGGACAATTATAATAAGAACTTCCTGGTGAAATATGCCTGCTAAATCATGAGAATGGCCAATGCTAATCTTCACACGAAGACATGCAGAGCTGTGTCTCTGCCTCTGGGCAGCAAATCCCGGAAGGGCTTTCTGGTTCGATTCAGATCTCATTTTTGTGAGTCCTTGCTGCAGTTCTGTAAGAAAGGGAGGCTATAAATGATGTAAGTAAGTAAGTCAATGGGAGGGAAGTAAGGTTGCTAACCCACAGGTGGTTGGCTCCCACTAATACAACTGATTTCCAGGTAACAAAAATCAGTTCACCTGGCAAACAATGGCCATTGTGGAAGGTGAACACCCCATTATACCCCACTGAAGTCCCTCCCCTCCCCAAACCCCACTGTCCTGAGGCTCTACCACCCAAATCTCCAGGGATTTCCCAACCTAGAGCTGGTAACCCTAGAGGGAAGGCAGCAAGGTATAGACCGGTCTTATTAGATCCTGGAAGCTAAGCAGGGTCGGTACTTGGAAAGGAGACAACCAAGGCAGACCACCTCTGCTTCTCACTTCTTTTGGTAGCCCCTTGCTGGGGTCACCATAAGACAGCTGTGACTTGATAGCATTTTACACACACACATACACACAGATCAATAACTGTTACCTTCGTTTTCTCTTTCCTCATGACATTTTCCCCCCTTCAAAAGTTAACCCATTGTCTTGGATCCCACCTAAAATTTCTGTATATGGAGTTTCATCAGTAGAGATGCAATGACACCGTCTCTCCCCTCCTGTTGCAGCCCCAAATACAACTCTTGAAGGGCTGTTTGCGGAGTACACAGGACCCCCAGGAATAGATTGGGGTACAATTGGACGTCTGTTGTGGGAAGGAGGGATTGGGGGAAAAAATGTCCCTCCTTTGTTCATGGAAATTTTAGGTAGGATCCAACCCATTTTCCCCAACATTCTTCCTGTGTCAATTGCATAAAAATGGCATAGGGGGGGTATAAACAGGGCTATTTTTGGGCAGGAACGCACAGGAATGGAGTTCCGGATGGCTCCTGAGTTGGCCACGCCCAGCAGGAACTCATTAGCATAATAGCCCACACCTAACAGCAGAAACTCATTAGGAGTGGCTACATTAGGGGTGTGTGGCCTAACATGCAAAGATGTTCCGGCTACAAAAAAAAGCCCTGGGTTTTGACAACAAAGTAAACAGAATAAGAAGCAAAAGGTGGGTGTGGTTGGATGACCACACTTCTGGTAACATGTGGGGTGTGGCCTAATATGCTAATGAGCTGTGCTGTCAGGTGGTGTGGCCTAATATGCTAATAGGTCTCTGCTGTTGGGTGTGGCCTATTATGCTAATGAGTTCCTGCTGGGCTTTTTCTACAAAAAAAGCCCTGGGTATAAATGACACATAGTCATGGATAAATGACATATAGGTGTGTGTACACATCAATGATATTAAAATTGCCTCAGTGACAGTGATGAAAAAGGGGTGGATGGAAACCAATGGCAATGAGAGCATACACAATAAACTAGAAATGAAAATAGCCATTTTGCCTTAAGTGTAATTTAGCAGGGGTTTTTCTGTTGACTAGGCAAGGACGTAAACCCAGACTCCTAATATTTATATCAAGCACAGCCAGTCCAGCAGTTTTGTACTGCCTAACAGTGTTACACATGCCTTCTCTGCCTGAAGAGGGCTCCAAACAACACAGTCCCATATAGTTCTGCTTACTTTATTTATGAACCACCTTTCAATTACAAAGTTCCCAAAGCAGTTTACAGCACAATAAAATGCAACAGAATCGATAAAAAGCCAGTAAAATGCAATAAAAAGTCAGTTAAAATACAGGAAAAAGACCAATAAAAGTCAGTTTCCCAGAAGTGCCGTTCCTGTCGCTACACCGTTTCTTATTCCAGAGAAATCAAGTCTTCAAACCCATCCAGGAGATCTTTAAGGAAGCAGACATTCTCAGCTCCTGAGGGAGGGAGGGACATCATCGGAGGACAATAGCTGAAAATGCCCCTTGTGTGTGTAAAGTGCCATTGAGTCACCAGATTATAGTCCGCCACTCTTAACCACTACACCAAACTGACCAGGCCTCACCCTGCTTCTCTTCCAAGGTTTGATGAGATCAGGCTATACAACTCCACCTTCCCTCCCCAAAATGCCCTTTGCTAGGTTCCAAAAAACCCAAATCCTCTGCTATGGCTGATTCCCTGAGGAAGATCCCCTGGGCTGTACATCATTTCTCAAGTTGGTTGATAAAGAGGAGGCAGTCCTTCAGGTACTCTGGGCCTAAGCCATTGATGATTTTAAAGGTCAAAGACAGCAGGTGATTTCCCACAAGCGCTGCTTTGCGCTCACTCTTCTCTTTGGCATTTGACCACATTTTGCCCCACAGCTTCATGCAACTTTCCCCGCATCTACTCAATCCTGTTTTTTGAGGATTGAGTAGACGCGGGGGAAATCGGACGAAGCTGTGGGGCAAAATGCGGCCGCGCAGCAGCTTGTGTGAAATTGACATGTACCATCGGGGCAAAAGGAAGGAGTGAGCGCAGAGCAGCGCTTGTGGGAAATCACTCATAATCTTTTCGAGGGCCAAGAAATACACTAGAAGGCATTTTAGATAGCATAGCACTGGTTTAAGGTGATGCTGAGGTAATTCACCAAGCTAGTCCCAGTGACGAATAAATTAAAATACAGGAAGATAAAACATATGGACATGCTGAGCTTTCCCCAGAATTGTCTCCCCTAATCTGCTTTTTCTTTCAAAGTTGCTCCAAGGCTGGAAATGACTACCATGTTAACTCATGGTAGTCATTTGTTATTTGAAAAGTACTCGGTTCGATACATCACGACTCGGGCCACGACATAAGAAACACGTGTTTACTCAGTACTTTCACACTACAAAGACAAACGGCCAAGTGGCCAACTATATACATTCCCAAGGGAACACCCCTAGATTCCATTGGGGGGTTTGAATCTCCCGCCAAGGTTTCTATTGGTTCCCCTAGTGGATTTTAGGAGCCTAGTCCCTATTGTTCTTTGGGGAATGAAGCTCTGCTCACCTGGCTACTACCTGGCAGCGATTCCAGGACACAACAGCGCTTTCTCCAGAATTATTTTGGTTAAATTATGTGGGATCTCTTCACAATTTCAACATACTTAGTTCTCTAAGGTTGGAAGTAATACACACCGGGGGGGGGGAATACACCAAGGAGAAGGAACTGGGAAAGGGTGTAGCATCTCCCCATTGAATCTTTACTGTACTTTGACACCCCCCACACACACGACTCTTATGGGCTGACAGGAATTTTTGTGGCCCAAGTTAGGTTATGCTTCTATCAAACGTTTGCTTTTCGGTATACAGGAGTTCATGTTTTGACAGACTATTTTGTGATTATTATTTTTTTTGCTGTCACATCACAGCTGACTTATGGCAACCCCCGGTGGGGTTTTCAAGGCAAGAGATGTTCAGAGCTGGTTTACCTTTGCCTACCTCTGTGTAGCAACCCTGGTATTCCTTGATGGCCTCCCATTGACAACCCTGCTTAGCTCCTGAGATCTGACAGGATTGGACTAGCCAGGTCAGGACTAAATATCATATACCATATGTGTGTATAAAGCGTTGTCAAGTTGCAGCCGACGTATGGCGATCCCTGGTGGGGTTTTCAAGGCAAGAGACTTCCAGAGGCAGTTTACCATTGGCTGCCTGACCCTGGACTTTCTTGGTGGCCTCTGAACCAAGTACTAACCAGGGCCATCCCTTCTTAGCTTCTGAGATCTGACAGAATTGGGCTATCCTGGGCTATCCAGGTGAGGGATTAGTAACTTTACCTCCCAGGGTGTCTGTTGTGGGGAGGGGACTCTGAGTGAAGGGCGGGGTATAAATCCAATCTCCTCCTCCTCCTCCTTCTTCTCCTTCTTCTCCTTCTTCTTCTTCTCCTTCTGTTATTTGGAATCAAGGCTCATATGCCCAGGACTATCACATAGGCCTGTATTTAGCTAACTGGGTTTGAAAAGAAAGAAGTAAACCTTCCTTAAAATTACCGCCATCTCACCAAGACTGTACGGAAGAAAGTGTTCTTGATCATCAGTCCCCCACATCTCACTTTCATGCAATTGGTGTTGTAATGAGCAGTACAATGAAGGTGATGTAACTTCCTTTCCTTATTGTATTTGATCCCAATGACTAATTAGATGATTCAAATATGGAGACAGAGGTACTGGCATATCTTTTTTTTAAAAAAAGGATTGGTTGATAACTTTTTGCACTATAAAGGAATACCACCCCCCAACTCCCTGTGTTTTTCTGCGTCTTTCTTACTTCATTATTGTTATTATTTTTTAAAAAATAGTCACGGTGCTCAATGTGTTACCTTCATTTTTTGTGTTACGTGCTTTGGCAACATTAATAATCGGAAAGCCCTCAAGTATTCAAATTTCATATATTCTCCTTTACCTTAAATTAAAATACTTACTTCATAGACAATGAAATATGACAAGCTGACTCTATACCCATATGGGTGCATACATTCTATTTTCTGTGTAGACAATACATTAAGGCTGACA
The DNA here is from genome assembly GCF_001447785.1 of Gekko japonicus. Classification (NCBI taxonomy): domain Eukaryota; kingdom Metazoa; phylum Chordata; class Lepidosauria; order Squamata; family Gekkonidae; genus Gekko; species Gekko japonicus. The sequence goes on along the minus strand of NW_015167134.1, from coordinate 159,032 downwards.
CGTAATTTAAATCAGCACATTTTTGCATTATTCAAGAGATGGTTGCCAGCTGCTTTTCTTTTGTACTTTCTGATTAATTTCATTGTTGGGAGATTTTTATGTTTCTAAAAAAAAAAAGTCTGCCTCAGAACCTATGCGCCATCCAACAAAGGGAACAGCAAAAGCAGGCTGTTCTTAGCCTTCTAAGTGGAAAACCATAGGGATGAATGGTCAGGTTCTAGGTCAGTAACACCTCCATGCTAAAGCTGCCTTTAGGGTTGGTGGAGCATCGTGGCTGGGAGAACGAGCTGTGATGTGGTAGGTCACATGTATTGGGAGATTTGGTTAATATAGCAGAGTTTTGCCCAGTCACAGAAACACGATACTGAGTGCAGTAAACAAATCGCTAAAAAGAGTATTGCAAAAAAGGTGAACTTACATTCATTCAGGCAGGGGTCATTTCGTAGAAAAAGAGCTAGGGGAACTCATTAACATAACTCATTAGCATATGCCACACCCCCTTTTGCCCAGTCACAGAAACACGATACTGAGTGCAGTAAACAAATCGCTAAAAAGAGTATTGCAAAAAAGGTGAACTTACATTCATTCAGGCAGGGGTCGTTTCGTAGAAAAAGAGCTAGGGGAACTCATTAACATAACTCATTAGCATATGCCACACCCCCTGACATCACCGGAAGTGTGTCATAAGGCCACACCCCCTGACATCACCGGAAGTGTGTCATAAGGCCACACACCCCGCCCCCAACGGTCCCGGCCGCCGCCGGCGGCCTTGCAGCTCCACTGCCGAGCCCCATGAGGGGCCTGGCG
>NW_015167134.1:128462-156568 GCF_001447785.1 Gekko japonicus | reverse complement strand
TATCTATCTATCTATCTATCTATCTATCTATCTATCTATCTATCTATCATCTATCTACACCAGTTTGGTGTAGTGGTTAAGTGCGTGGACTCTAATGTGGGAGAACCGGGTTTGATTCCCCACTCCTCCATTTGCACCTGGCTAGATGACCTTGGGCAAGCTGTAGTTCTGATAAGAGCTGTTCTTGAAAAAGAGGAGTTTCTGTCAAGAGCTCTCTCAGCCCCACCTATCACATAGGGTGTCTGTTGTGGGGAGGGGAAAAGAAAGGAGTTTGTAAGCCGCTCTGAGACACCTTTGGGTAGTGAAGGGCGGGGTATAAATCCAATCTCTTCTTCTTCTTCTCATCTATCTATCATCTATCTATCATCTATCTATCTGTCTATCATCTATCTATCATCTATCTATCATCTACCTATCTATCATCTATCTATCATCTATCTATCTGTCTATCATCTATCTATCATCTATCTATCTGTCTATCATCTATCTATCATCTATCTATCTGTCTATCATCTATCTATCATCTATCTATCTGTCTATCATCTATCTATCATCTATCTATCATCTACCTATCTATCATCTACCTATCACCTGCCTACCTACCTACCTACCTACCTACCTATCTATCTATCTATCTATCTATCTATCTATCTATCTATCTATCTATCATCTCTATCATCTGTCTGTCTGTCTATCTGTCTGTCGGTCCCTTCCTCCCTCCTCTCTCAGTGTGTCCAGACCAGCAGAGTATAAGAGGGGAGACAATTTCCACACAAAATGCAGCTGAAAGCTTTTGTGTGATTTTTAATGTTCTTGATACAAAAAAGAGGCATCGATTTGAACAAAAATATTTCAGTGAATATCATGAGTCTGTTTGGGTTGGAAGGAAAGACAACTGCCCTTTCATCTCGAGCTGTGAGAAGCTGTGTTTTCATGCCTTGAAAATTTTGTAACTTGAAAATGTGGCCATGAATTTCAGCCGCGTCCCTACCCATGAGTAGCTTACGCAGGCTCCTAGAATGTGACGTGATTGGCAGAAGTGCTCAGACATCATCCAACTGTTATGGTGGGAAGAAGTTCACATACATATTTATAATAGAGGTGTCTATATAATTAAAGTATAGAATACAATGCCAAATTATTCCATCCAATTCTATGACGATGAGCCAAAGATAAGTCCCTCAGTTCATTTTCTTTTCATCTTGCAAAACAAATAATCAGTTTGGATCAAAAGTATGTGCGGTATAGAGTTGCCAGCCTCCAGGTGGGGGCTGCAGATCTCCCAGGATTACAACTAATCTCCAGATGACAGAGATCAGTTTTTCTGGAGAGAATGGCTGCTTTGGAGGGTGGGCTCTGTGGCATCATACCCTACAGAGGTCCCTCCCCTCCTCATGCTCCACCTCCCCAATCGCCAGGTATTTTTCAAATGAGATTTGGCAACCCTGTGTGTGAAATTGAAGCCTACAGAATCCTTTCCCAAGTTATTCAATAAAAAACAGGATTCTGAACCCTTCTGTTCCTTTGAGAGCCAGTTTGGTGTAGTGGTTAAGTGCACGGACTCTAATCTGGGAGAACTGGGTTTGAGTCCCCACTTTCCCACTTCCAGCTGCTGGATGACCTTGGGCAAGCCATAGTTCTCTCAGAGCTGTTCTTGAAAGAGCAGTTTCTGTCAAGAGCTCTCTCAGCCCCACCTACCTCACAGGCTGTCTGTTGTGGGGAGGGGAAGGGAAAGGCCGCTCTGAGACTTTGAGTGAAAGGCAGGGTATAAATCCGATCTCCTTCTCCTCCTCTTCTTCTTTTTGATTCTCCGTGAAATGCACAAACACAAAACATACAATCCTGTCCACTAACGGAATAAACATTTGATTTCTTTTTTTGAAATGCAGTATTGGAAGCAAAATTTTGAGAGGTTTAATGGAGGGGGTTCCACTCAAACACACCCGACATTCATCAGAAGTCTCCCTTCCTCTTTTTTTTTTGGTATGTGTGTTAAGCATTAAGTCCTTCCCTTAATTAAGCCTACTGGGGTTTAATTGTGTTGATCTCATTTTAAACCAAGCTCAGCACAATTAGACACAATGAGAAGATAGGGAGATAATCAGCACAGACAAAAAACATTTCAGGCCATAAACGCTTCATCCTGAAAGGACCCCGAATTATTGTTTCAGTCTCTCTCTCTCTTCTCTTATTTTTCTCTCCTTTTTGTGTGTTAGGAGGAAAGAGGAAGAGAGAGAGAGAGAGAGAGAGAGAGAGAGAGAGAGAGAGAGAGAGAGAGAGGGGGAAACCAAAAAAATAAAGGGAAGAAAGAAAAAGAAGGGGGAAAAAAAGAATTGATTATTTCCAGCTCGTCATACATCTCATTTGTAGAGGGTCAGGCCTTTCCCATTCACAATTACCACTAGTTAATCTTATCTGAGGGAAAAATTCAATTACATTTATCAAGGTTATTCCATACACTCTGGTTATTGCCTCAGAAAAATCGGGTTTCGGTGTTAAGATCATTGGCATTGTCTGTGTATACTCGCATGTGTGCGTATGTTTTAAGCGGTGGCACGGAAGGACAGGCGATGCGTCCTTCGACTTGAAAAATAAAAAAACACCCTTCCCAAACAAATAAATAATTAAATCCCGCCCCAACCCCTCAATTGCTAACATAGACTCCTAATAAAGTCATATTTGACAGCTTTGTAAAAGGGATCATTAATACATAGATTATGGAAGTTTTAGGAGAGAGGCTCATAACCGTTAATAGACTTCAATTCTCAGCCTACACTGACATTTTAAAAAAAAAAATCTAGTTTCAAATTTGATAACAGATTACTAGTCAGGCTGGGAGCCAGCCACCTGATTAAGGCAATTTAAATGCTTGCAAAGTGGCAAGATTAAAATCAAATAAGCGCCGATTTCCCCCCCTCCCTCCCCTTGCTTCACTTATCTTTCCCTGGATTCATTCCTTAACTACCAGGTGGCAGAGGACTCTGGGTAATTTTCTTCCGCGCCAATTACCCCAGGACGGTTTTTAGGGTGAAGCAGAATAATTACTGCACTATCAATCCAAAATGGGCTGCTTAATGTGTTTAAGAGAGATTTTTGAGCCCTAGCGGGGAGGTTGCTGCCTGAAGCGGGCCGCACTTCTGGTGCCAGAGCCGAGCCGGCCTACTCGTGTAGTTAACCGTTCGGTGAGGAGGCTGCACACACCCAAGGTGAAAGAAAACAAGAGGGAAACTCCCGGGAAGCTCCGGGAAAGTTAATGAGCTGCTTCCAATGGGCGGCAGGCTGCGGTTGCAGGTGGCTGGCAAAGCTAGGCAGGTTAAGGAAATAATATTTATCACCCAGCTGCCAGGACCGTCTTTATCAAAAGCCTCCCTCCCTCAGATCCGTACCGCGGGAAGAAAAGTGAGCGTAAAAAAACCAGATCTTTTTTAAAGCAACTCCAAATACGTAACACGACGTTTGTTCGGTACATCACATCACTCGGCGCACCAGGACTGTTAGCTCCCCCCCCTGCTGTTCACGGGCTTGCTCTCTGTGTACCTTTAATCCAGGCCCGCACAGTTTGTAGAATTGCTATCTCTGGGTGGGCTCCCATCCTCCACTGGTGGCCGGTGACAACCTGGCAACCCTAGAAAAACCTGGAGATTTGGGGGGGGGTGGAGCCTGAGGAGGGTGGGGTTTGGGGAGGAGAGGGGGTTCAGTGGGGTGTGATGCCACCGAGTGCACCTCCCAGAGTGGCCACTTCCTCCAGGGGAACTGATCTCTGTTGCCCGAAGATCAGTGGAAATCCCAGGACATTTCCTGCCACCAGCTGGAGGTTAGCGGCTCTAATATTAAGTGGAACCAAACAAGGGCACAAAAAGAACCTTGCTGGATAAAAACCAATGGCCCATCTAGGTAGGGTGGCCAAGAGCTTGGAGGAAAACCAACATGGGCCCCTTTAATAGAAGCTTTGCCAGATGTTATTTGCCAGGTGGTGTTCTTAACTTTTATGCCATGGAAACAGGGTCGCCAGGTATCCTATCCCAGTGGAGGTCCCTCCCGTACCCAAACCCTGCCCTCCTCAGTCTCCGCACCCCATATCTTCAGGTATTTCCCAGCTTGGAGCTGTCAGCCTTATTAGCCACCACTTGGTGGTTGGTAGCCTTGTGAGAATCAGCCACGGCTGGTCTGGATCAGTTGAGAAGGAGGGGAGAGCAGGTACTTATTGGCAAGCCGCCGGAGTCCGTGGGGGCAGCAGGGACAGCTTGTTCCCATGGCTCCTCACCTGAACAGAGGCTTCCAGGCTATTGGCAGCTGTGCGCTTGCCTAGGAATCAGTTCCTACGTGGCTTCTTTTTACACTCTAGGTCTTGTTGGCTGCAGGGTGGTCAACCTCCAGGTGTGGGATGGAGATCTGGTCCAGGAAAAAGTGGTTTCCAGACAGCGGAGATCAGTTCCCCCTGGAGGGAATGGAAGAAGAAGAGGAGGAGGAGGAGAATGGATTTATACCCCACCCTTCACTACCTGAAGGAGTCTCAGAGCGGCTTACAAACTCCTTTCCCTTCCCCTCCCCACAACAAACACCCTGTGAGGTAGGTGGGGCTGAGAGAGCTCTGAGAGAACTGTCCTTGAGAGAACGGCTCTGAAAGAACTTATGACTGACCCAAGGTCACACCAGCAGCTGCATGTGGAGGAGTGGGGAATCAAACCCGGTTCTCCCATATTAGAGTCTGCACTCCTAACCACTACACCAAACTGGCTTTCTGGTAACCTTGGAAGGTGGACTCCATGACATTCTACCCTGCCAAGGCCCCTCCCACTACACTACCTAAGCTCCAGCAGCAGATCTCCAGGGTTTCCCCAACCTGGAGCTGGCAACCCTGTGCCAATGCTTTACGTCCTGTTTGTCTGGGTTTTTTGTTGTTGTTAGTTTGGTTTGTATTGTGTACACATAACTTCTAGAGAGGGCTGCAAACTTCAGATTGGGAACTTGGTGAAGATTTGGGGTGGAACCTTAGGAGGTCTGGGAGCTCAGCGGGGTGTAATGCCACAGAGTCCACCCTCCAAAGCAGACTTTTTCTCCAGGGGAACTGATCTCTATAGTCTAGATACTGGTTTTAATTCCAGGAAATCTCCAGCCCCCATCTGGATGCTGGCAACCATATTTCGATATGCAATTACATGGTATTTAAGTGGATAATTTACATTACAGAGAAGAAGAAGAAGGAGAAGAAGAAGAAGAAGAAGAGGGGGGAGGAGGGGGAGGAGGAGATTGGAATTATAGTCTGCCTTTTACTTGGAGTCTCCATATGCCAATAAAGGTCTGTGTATGTGTGTACTTGGAGTCTCAGAGTGGTTTACAATCTCTTTTCCCTCCCCCTCCCCACAACACACACCCTGTGAGGTAGGTGGGGCTGAGAGAGCTCTTTCGAGGACTCCTCTCGAAAGAACAGCTCTAACAGAACTATGGCTTGCCCAGGGTCACACCAGCAGTTGCTTGTGGAGGAGTGGGGAATCAAACCCAGTTCACCCAGATTGCAGTCCGTGCTCCTAACCACTACGCCAAACTGGCTCTCAGCCCGTCCTAACTTCCAACTTGGCTGTAAGTGCTTCCGGTTGGCGTGCTTCCAGTTGGAGATTCCCTGTGCCCAAGGATCCAGTGCCACCACACAGATCCCTGGTTGGTGCAGACGGACTGACCGGAGTAGACCCTTCAAAAACATTAGAAGCCTGCATGCCAGAATAGGCTCATTCATTCAAATCAATAGATGGAATTAATTTCCCTTCTCCAAATCCCCTTTGCTGATCCTTAGTGCCCTCTTGGGGTTGTCGGGTCACAAAGAGGCAATCGAACACCGCAAAGCTCAAGTGCACATCACAGTGCCTGTGTCTTCACATGTAGTCTGTGTTTTTGGTTTCTAATCCATCGAGAGAATCTTTATGGAAGCTGCTTCCACATACACACCTCCCTTATTATGGGATGTTGTATAGAAATATTATTTGGTATTATGGTGCGTCCCCCTTAAGTTTCTGAAATGAAATACCATCCGGGCCCCTTAGAGAGGATATAAGAAAACTTGACAATTGTTCAAGCTAGCAGCTGCAGCCAATTCATGCACCCTGATGGACCAGGTCGGCAGTGGAACTGAGACAACATTTCAGGAGCAAAAAGCAAGTTTTCTTCCACTGACGCAGCTAACTGATAAAGGACTTTTCCTTCTTTTTATCTCCTGTTTGTAGCCTTGCCCACCTCCCGCTGAGGATAACTCCAACTTGTCCGCATTCTGCTCAGGACAGTCTCAGTTCTAGCGGCCTGAGAACTACTGCTTCTGCCACTCAGTACATTGCCTCAGTGTTTTAACTCTTTTTGAATATTACCGTATTATCTCTCCCATTGTCTTTTGCTGTAGAGCTGAGGCTCGCTGCGGTGCAGGGAGATACGGATGTGTTTTTTTATCTTTGCTCCTCCTAAATAAAGATACGTTGACTTTTGGAGAAAACAAGTGTGTGGGTCGGTGCAATCAGTGAGAGCTTCCTTGCAACCCGGGAGGGGAACCCAGGGACAGGAGACCTACTCGAGAGGAGAGGATTTTGCTACTGTCTGGAGATCTGAACCAGCCTGCTCTCGAGGCGAAACGACCGGGGAGGCTGACCCCAGACTCATACAGATGTATGGGATGACCCTGAATTCCTCATCTCCGTTTGTCTGGTGTGAGAATTCCTATTGGGATTTTGTTTCTGTCTTCTGGGAGTCAAGCCCCTAATCTTTTATCTCTGGACTGCTTGCTGTTTCTTTGCACCAATCCCACCCTCAGGGAAAACGTACCTATTTCCCAATATTATGTACGCAACCATATCAATATATGCATTACAGGTCTAAGTAAAAACGACTTACTTTGTATGTTATAAACTGTGTCTGGAAACCTACCATGTGCTTCTACAATACAAACGGATCTACAAAACCAACACAGGAAAGCGGAGAGTTGGATTTGCTGCTAAAAATAAAATAAAAGACTAGAGAAAGAGATGGAATAGTGAGCGTTTGCTCATCCCTACTCTTTTACAGTTTGATTATAAATTCCTCATGTGTAGACACTGGAGGACAGCTACATCATTACATTCCCTGGATCATGACCATGCAACTCAGTGAAGGCTTCGCGTTGAATACTAACAGTGCCATCCGAAGCAGAGGGCACCTGGATAGCCCCTGTGCTGGATAGAATGCCGGACTAGATAGACCACTGGTCTGATCCAACAAGGCTTTTCTTGTGTTCTTAGAATTACATCCTTTTAAATCCATTAAAGTTAATGGAGCCAGTGTGGTGTGCTCGTTAGTGTGTTGGACTAAGGCAGGGGTGGCCAAACATGCTTAATGTAAGAGCCACATAGACTAAACATCAGATGTCTGAGAGCCACATGACGTGAACAAATATTACACACGTTTTTATTGAAAAATATGCACATTTGCTTTTTATTAACATTAAACGAGACTGCCGAAAATAAAAAAGGGATAAAAATAGATATTGATAATGATACTTATTTGTCCAATGAAATTTGTAGGCTTGTGAGGGGCTTTGAGAATGCATTTCAAGCTAAGGTTGCTTTCTCCCTTTGCTCCCCCCTGCCTCAAGCCTACCCAGGAAGGGGAACACTGAACATAAGAGGAGCCAATGTTAGATCAGGCGAATGGCCAATCTAGTCCAATGATCTGTCACACAGTGGCCAAAAATACTAGGTGCCATCAGGAGGTCCACCAGTGGGGCCAGGACACTAGAAGCCCTCCCACTGTCTCCACCCCAAGCACCAAGAATGCAGAGCATCACTTGCCCCAGACCGAGAGTTTCTATCTATAAAGGTAAAGGTTCCCTTGCTCGAAAGCCAGTCAAATCCGATGCTCATCTCTGTTTCAAAGCCGAAGAACCAGCGCTGTCCGAAGACATTTCCGTGGTCATGTGGCCGGCATCACTAAACACCAAGACGCACGGAACGCTGTGACCTTCCCACCGGAGTGGTACCTATTTATCTACTTGCAATTTCTTGCTTTCGAACTGCTAGGTTGGCAGGAGCTGGAACTAGAGACAGGAGCTCACTCCATCATGCGGCACCCGGGTCTCGAACTGCTGAACTACCGATCTTCCACAGCCTGCAGTTCAGCGTCTAAACCACTTGAGCCACCGCAGCTATACCTTTCCTATCTATACCTTGTGGCTAATAGCCACTGATGGGCCTCTGCTCCATGTGCTTATCCAATCCCCTCTTGAAGCTGTCCATGCTTGTAGCCACCACCACCTCCTGCGGCAGTGGCTGTGGAAGGGAAGACCGATGGGGGAGGCAGGCCTCTCCTTCGCTTCCCCAGCTGCCCTGCCGGGAGCCACACAATATGCGTGAAAGAGCCGCATGTGGCTCCCAAGCCACAGCTTGGCCACCCCTGGACTAAGGTCTGGGAGACCCAAGGTTCAAATCTTTCCTCTGCAGTAAAGCTTGCTGGATGACCTTTGGCCAGCATGGGCTTTTCCTTCCATTGTTTCATGAAATTCCTCTCTGTATTCCATGCCGCTTTCACTTCCTTTAATCCCTGGATTTTATGGTAGCCTCCACACTCCATGCTGCTTTCACTTCCTTTGATCATCGGATTTTATGGTACGTTTTGCATAGATTTTGCATAGATTTATGACCATTTTATGGCCATTCAAGGGTGACTTTGCAGTCAGTACGGCATTGCCCTGAGGTATTTGATGTGGTTTTGAGCTGAACTTTCCCCTCCCAGTTAAAGAAATGTGGGGCGAATGCTAGATTCAGAATCACCCACTGTCTCTCCGCTTAACCCACCTCAGAGGGTCTTTTGGGGGTACCGTGAATAAGGGGAAAATAAGGTATGCCACGCTCGGCTCAATCATCAACCACAATAGATATGGCAACTAAGAAATCTGAAGGAGACCGAGACTTGGGAGGGCAGCCTTGAAGGAATCAGAAAAGATCCGTAAGGGTAAGGGAGTGCTGCTGAAGACCGAGAACAAGATAATTCATACTATGGTATTCTCCGTGACTATGTATCAAGTGGTTAAGACGCTGAACTGCAGGCTGTGGAAGGTCAGTAGTTCAGCAGTTCGAGACCCGAGTGTGCCGCATGACGGAGTGAGCTCCCGTCTCTAGTTCCAGCTCCTGCCAACCTAGCAGTTCGAAAGCAAGAAATTGCAAGTAGATAAATAGGGACCACTTCGGTGGGAAGGTAACAGCGTTCCGTGAGCCTTGGTGTTTAGTCATGCCGGCCACATGACCATGGAGACGTCCTCGGACAGCGCTGGCTCTTCGGCTTTGAAACGGAGATGAGCACCGCAACCCTAGAGTCGGATTCGACTGGCTTTCGAGCAAGGGAACCTTTACCTTTACCTTATGTATGGATGTAAAAGTTGAACAGTGAAGAAAGTTGACAGGAAGAAAATTGATTAATCTGAAATGTGGTGTTGGGAGACAGTTTTATCGATACCAGGGGCTGCCCAAAAAAGACAAATAAGTGGGCTCTAGGTCAAATCAAGCCTGAATTCTGCCTAGAAGCTAAAATGACTAAATTGAGGCTATTGTACTTTGGTCACATCATGAGAAGACAAGTCTTTTTGGAAAAGACAATAATGCTTGGAGAAGTTGAAGGCAGCAGTGAAAGAGGAAGACCCAACATGAGATGGATTCAATCAATCAAGGAAGAAGGAGGAGGAGGAGGAGATTGGATTTATACCCCGCCCTTCACTTGGAATCTCAGAGCGGCTTACAAACTCCTTTCCCTTCCCCTCCCCACAACAGACACCCTGTGAGGTAGGTGGGGGCTGAGAGAGCTCTTTTGAGAACTGTCATTGAGAGAACAGCTCTGAAAGAACTTGTGACTGGCCCAAGGTCACACCAGTAGCTGCATGTGGAGGAGTGGGGAATCAAATCTGGTTCCCCCAGATTAGACTCTGTGCCATCAGTTTGCAAGGCCTAAGCAAGGCTTTTAATGATAGGACATTTTGGGGGTAATTGATTCATAGGGTTGCCAAAAATTGGAAGCAACTTTTTGGCACACATACACAAACTGAGCTACTTGGAGGAGAAGCAGGATAAAAATGGAGTAAAAATCAACACAGAGAAAGGTATCACTCTTTGTAGGATGGCCAATGTTCCCTCTAAGCTGTGGAGTCTTGTGAGCAAAAATTCTACTTTGTGAGCTCTTGGCATTCAAGTTGTGAGCGAGCGATTTGGCTACTGCAGAAATTAATTTGCTCTGGAGCCATCCTTCCTGAGCTAAGATAAAAATGTGTGAGCCGGAGGCTAAAAACCTGTGAGCTAGCTCACACTAACTCAGCTTAGAGGGAACAGTGGATGGCACCTAGGGTTGCCAGACCCCCTGGTGAAGGCAGGGGCCTCCACTGGCAGGCCTCAGTGGAAATCTTGGTGGTGGTGGTGGTGGTGGTGGGGTCAGATTCTCAGATTGGCCTCCCATTCCCTCTGTGGGGGCCCAGCTGGTGCCCCCCAAATTCTAATTACGCAGTTGCTTTAAATGTCGCCGATGTTTATTGCAGCTCCATGGAAAATGCGATCCTCTTTTCCCACGATCAGACTGAGGGTTGTGTGGAATGATTTACGGAGAGAGGAAAAAGACCGAAGCCTTGTTGAAAATCGGAAGCAACATTTTATTAAACGCTCCGGCTGTGGCAACCACAAATTAAGCATTATCTCCCATCTGGTGACTCTGCACTGGATTTCTTTAATTATCATTATCTGAATGTAAATTATGAACTTCATCCAAGAATTCTAGAAGGTTGTCCTTAGAAACAGAAAGATAATTAAAAAAAAATCATTATAGTCATGGAGGGGTTGCAGGCAGTCTTGCTTTCACGATCGTTTGCTTACATCATCCCTCCCCCCCATCTCTTTACCTTCTTGGTTTTCTTATTATTTAATAGAATATTGATTTATGATTGTACAGAGCAGATGGTTTGTGATAACGCTAGTTAAAATCTGTTGCTTGAGAGAGGGACTCTGCCTTATGAAGAGGATTCTCCAATCGACTTGGAATATGCATAGCAGTCTCACAGTGCCATCCTAAGCACAGTTACCCCCTTTCTAAGGTCATTGACTTCATTGGGCTTAGAAGAGTCTAACTCTGTTTAGGATGGCACTGTCGCAGACTAAGATGGATGCAACCGGAGGTACAAAATTGTTGCCATCTTGTAGAAGAAGAGGAGAAGAGATTGGTTTTATACCCCGCCCGTCACTCAGAGTACAGAGTGGTTTACAATCTCCTTTCCCTTCCCCTCCCCACAACAGACACCCTGGGAACAGTGTTCTCTCTAAGCTGAGTTAGTGTGAACTAGCTCAAAGTTTTTTAGCCTCGGGCTCACATATTCTTGCCTTAGCTCAGGAAGGGATGGCTCCAGAGCAAACTAATTTATGCAGTAGCCAAATTGCTCACTCACAATGCCAGTAGCTCACAAAGTAGAATTTTTGCTCACAAGACTCCACAGTTTACAGGGAGCATTGCCTGTGAGGTAGGTGGGGCTGAGAGAGCTCTTTTGAGGACTGCTCTTGAGAGAACACCTCTGAGAGAACTAGTGACTGACCCAAGGTCACACCAACAGCTGCATGGGGAGGAGTGGGGAATCAAACCCGGTCCTCCTAGATTAGAGTCTGTGCTATTAACTACTACACCAAATAGTGTCTCCCCCATTTGTGAGGGAGAGGTGGAGGGTGGGGACATGAGGGGCGTGTAACATCAGGATATTACCACAGAATATTGAATACCTACAACTGAAAATAATAAAAAATTTTGTTTACCAAAAAAAAAGGATGTTACCACAGAAGTGACAATGGGTGTTGTTGTTGTTCAGTCGCACAGTCGAGTCCTACTCTTCACAATCCCATGGACCAGCTCCCACCAGGCCCTCCTGTCTTCCGCCATCCTCTGAAGTTTGCTCAATTTCATGTTCGTTGCATCTATGACACTGTCTAAACATCTCATCCTTTGCCGTCCCCATCTTCTTTTGGGTAGGTCCAGGAATTTCCAGAAAATCTATGGGAATCTCTACCATAGAGTTTCAGGTGATTCCTAGAGCTACCTGTTGTCGTTTCTGGGTTGTAGCTGGAAGTAATGTACTGGCACAGAGTCCAGCAGCACTTTTTCCTTAATTTTTCTGCAGTGACTGCTCAGAGCAGCGGTGGGCAATGGAGACGATCGGCGGGAGGCCTGGCAGTCCTAAAGTGATGTCATGCCATCGTGTTTAGCATTTCCTGCTCATGCCAATGCCAATTCTTTACTTGCAGTAAGATGTGGGTGTGCAATGGGCCAGTGCCTTGCATGATTAGACATTATTTACTTTTTCCCAGAGCAACATCTATAGGTAATATTATACCACATGAAGGATTTGCAAGCATCTGACCCAATGCCAAGTTCATAGGCGCTAACTAGATGTTATTGAGGATAAACTACTGGAGAGCTTTAAAAGTCCAGGAATTCAGCAAGCAGCTAAACTTTACCCATTCCATGGGAACTACATCATCTCATTTACCAGAGAAGAGGCAGTATTCCTCAGGGTCATAGTCAGGTCATTACAATGACCTACTTGTATAAAGCACAGAATTGCCAACTGGGAATTTCCTCACAGCAGACTCTGATTAATCAACCAGTTCCAGGTCCAGATTCATCAACCAAGGACATCCCCAGAGCTGACTTCTATCTAGCTGAGTCAAGCCCGGGGACACCTGGCACATACCCTGCAATAGGCACATGACCACCAAACTAAGTCTCATCTGCCCGGAAAAGAAGCGCATGCCATGCATTTTCCATTTTGCCGAGCACTAGGGGATGCTCTGCTGTGTTATCAATCACTGTGGAAAATGGGAAAGATTTTTAAGAGTCACAGTATCTCATAATATGGGGAAACATGTTGAGTGTACAGAATGCAGGGCGGAACCCACTGACACTGGCATTGCAAGCTGTGATCATTGGCAACATATGTGCGTGCATGCATGCAGGTGCAAAGTTGGCTGCAACTCCGCCATGCTTTGCACAGGGCTCCAATTTCTATGGGGAGGAGTCCTCTGGCAGAAGCTGTGGACTAGAAAGCTTTTTTTAGTCTTGTGCCATTAAATTGAAAAAAAATGGGGGTATTTTCTCCAATGGCCTAGTGCAGCTGCATAATAATATTAATTTCCTGCCCTTCCTTGCAAATGTGTGCGATTTTCTCTTTGTGATTGTCTAATTTGATCCTGCACACTGGTGGTGATCTTAGCAGTTTTTAGAGCCTGTCCTGTGTGGATTGCACTCTGTTCTCCAAATGGATCATTCCCAAGCGATTCTTAAGTTTGGTGGTTTGCAGAAGGTCCACGTGGCTCAGCTGCCATTTTTAATGTAAGGCTTCTGGAGACTGCCAAAATGCCCCCCAACTTTGTTCACAAAAGCATTAAAGGGGAAAAAAAATATTTCCAAAGCTTTAGGCTTCCCATCCCAGCGTTTCTCTCTCTTTACATCTTGTGTCAATTTCATTCCGTGCTGATAATCCCCCCTTTATTTTGTTTGCATGCAGCAGTGAAATACTTTTTTTTTTTGCACTGGGGACACTTCTGTTTTCCTCCTCTCCAATCGCCCCTTCAAGTCAATACCAGCAGGGAACTAAGCCTTGCACAGCTCCTTTTAAACTTCCCCCCATCATTTAATTTTTTTAAATTCAGTGATGTCATGTTGTTAGACTCATGGCACTTGTCGAAATTTTTTTTTAAAAAAGAGTGAAAAATGGAACTTGTACACTGATGAAGGGGGAGGATGGTGGAAGGTGCAGAGGGGGCAGAATGACCTCAATGTGGGTGAGGGAGTGACCTTTGAGGGGGAGCAAAAGAGTGTGTGTGGGGGGAAATCTGAAGGAATCTGTATGCTTTTGAAATACCTTCAGCTTGGAAGTGAAACAAGGGAAAAATCGGCACAAAAGCACTCTCAGAAACCCGGGGAAACAGCAACCAGATAGCGAACTTAGCGCTGAAGGGAGGGAAATCAATGCAGAAAGACAAATAAAACCCGATGGACATGCAAGGTGAAAGTGAGGGAAAACACCCATGCATAATAGGCCATTGTTTCCAGCTACTGCTTTCAAACAGCGATCTTGTACAACAAACAACAAAGCCTAGACCCAGAGACTGGCACAGATCGGTGTTCCTGGTATTGCTTTGCACACTTCGGCTTGTGTGAATCAGAGTAATGGGAATCTTATGTCTAGAGAAGACCCTAAGCAGTGGCTGGATGTAAGTGAAAAAAATTCTGAGAGGTGAAACAAATTCAAGGGAAAACACTTGAGCAAAGCCTTCTAACTAAAAAATCTTGGCAAAATTTAGAATTCATTGGCTCATAATCTCTGTCTCTCTCATACACACACCCTGTCAGCATTTCTATTTATGAGTTAAGGAGGGAAATCGAGGTATAGATGTTAACATGTCAGTTTTAGCATGTAACATCATTGTCTTAAAAACAATAATTTGTTAATGTTTCATTCCAAATCAAATTTCCGATCTGAAGTTATGAAAATATTTGAAATTTGAAAATTCAGACCTTTTGCTGAATTAGATGCAGGCTACTTCTAAAAAATTGTAAGGACAAATGTAGGCCAAGGACTGATCTCAAAGAGATACTTATTAGTTTCTTGGTTAGTGATAAAGTGTGTGGTATAAGTACTTGCCACAAGTGCTGACGATTACATATGATGTACTTATTGTGTAGTATAAAGCTGTTTTTAGAATGTTTAGCTATTGCTATGTGTTCCACCTAGGGTTGCCAGGCAGTACCTGGCAAATGAGAGGAGAGTGGTAGTGAGGACAGAGTTCTGGGAGAAAAATAAAAAATAAAAAGAAGGCCTCACCTACTTACAGGAAGTTCTTACTATACAATTCCTGGCAATTCTTAGAGCTACCTGGAAGTGACAGAGGGTAGCTCTAGCAGTCACTGAAAACTCTCTGGTAAAACCAGAAGTTCTTACCATAGCGTTTCCTGTGATTCCTAGAGTCACCCTGTGTAACTTTCAGGTAGCTCTAGGAATTGCCAGAAACTCTGTGGTAAGAACTTCCAGTAAGTAAAGCTAAAGGTTCCCTTGCTCGAAAGCCAGTCGAATCTGACTCTAGGGTTGCGGTGCTCATCTCCGTTTCAAAGCCGAAGAGCCAGCACTGTCCGAAGACGTTTCTGTGGTCATGTGGCCCGCATGACTAAACACCAAGGCGCGCAGAACGCTGTTACCTTCCCACCAAAGTGGTCCCTATTTATCTACTTGCAATTTCTTGCTTTTGAACTGCTAGGTTGGCAGGAGCTGGAACTAGAGATGGGAGCTCACTCCGTCATGCAGCACCCGGGTCTCGAACTGCTGAACTACCGACCTTCCACAGCCTGCAGTTCAGCGTCTTAACCACTTAAGCCACCGCAGCTCCTCATCCAGTAAGTAGACAAGGCCTTATTTTTTCATTTTAATTTTTCTCCTGCCGCCTTAGAAAATGATAATATACAAGCAGCATAAAAACTATTCATAAAGCAGAAGCAGACCATTAAAAAGCTGATAGGGATTAAAAAACCCAATTAAAAGCCTGGATAAAAAGATATGTTTTGGCCTGACACCTAAAAGAAAGTAGAGGAAGTGCCAGAGAAGCCTCCAGGTGGAAGGCATTCTAACGACGAGCTGCCACTGCAGGAGATGTCCTGTCTGTAGTCACTCTGAAGGTGGGGGCTCAGAGAGCAGGTGGACTGGATAGTATGGGAGAAGATGATCCTTCAAGTACCCTGGCCCCAAACCATTGAAGGCCTTAAAGTTAGGAAGCAGCACTTTGAATTGTGCTCAGAAACAGATGGATAACAGATGGGGTAACCAGCCCAGAACTTTCCATATGGGAATGAGGAGGAGGAGGAGGAGGAGATTGGATTTATACCCTGCCCTTCGATACCCGAAGGAGTCTCAGAGCGGCTTAAAATCCCTTCCCCTCCCCCTTCCCACAACAGACACCCTGTGAGGTAGGTGGGGCCGAGAGAGCTCTTTAGAGGACTGCCCTTGAGAGAACAGCTCTGAAAGAATTTATGACTGACCCAAGGTCGCACCAGCAGCTGCATGTGGAGGAGATCCCTATAACCAACAAGCCAACAGTGAAAACAATTTTTTAAACTTTTTTTTTAAAATACATTTTTTCTGTGCATTTGGAGCTCCTCCATAATGCTTCAATGTTATGTGGTTTTATATGCAAGTGATATGATAGTGGTATGACGTGCACCATCTATATGTGTACTACATGTATAATTTTGATTCATGCTGAGCGAGCAAAGTAGTGTGGAAAACAAAGAACCCCAGGCTCTCACAAATTATTTGGGGGTATCAAATCATTCCTAGACTGTGCTAATCAATCTGTTTTGTTGTGGAACAGCTGGTGTCCCCGTCAAATGGAATGCCATCATTCACTGTTGGCCATATTGCTCTCTCGGTCCTCCACTAGAATAGAACTTGGATGCGAGACCACCAAGGAAGATCAGGGCAGCTATGTAGAGGAAAGCCATGGCAAACTATCTCTGCTCATCTCTTTCCTTTAAATCCCATAGTCCCAGGGTCACCATGAGTCAGTTGTGGCTTGATGGCACACAGTAAGTATTAGGGAGAAACAGGAAAAGGAGAGAAGACATGATAAAGGAAATTTAGGGGAGACATCTCTAGAGCTCGGCCTGGCTGAATGCTTTCTCCTGACCACCTTTGGAAATGGTGTGAACTCTGATGGTCTTGGGGAATCCCATTCATGCCTGCTGAATGAAATGCTACCAGTTTTAATGCAGAGATCCCTTTTGCAAATGTGTGCCTTCCCTCCCTCCCTCTCTCCCTCCCTTTCTCCTTTTAAAGAAAAATTATTTCACAGAGCTGTATTTACTACAGGGGTCTGTAATAATTACACCTTTGCTTGGAGGAGAGAGAAAAAAAAATCCCCAGGACCTTGGCTCTAGTGTTGCAGATTTCTACTCAAACATTTCCAGTCGATGTGCGAAGTGTGTGAAGCACTCTTTAGTGGCAAGACAATTATCTGATTCTGCTAATAAATGAATGCACTAGTAGTCATTTTTAATTGAACAATTATAGGATATTGCACTGTCAGTTGATTATGGAAGTCATTTCATAAATGTCAAAAATCTCTTTAAATGAATTATAGAGCTCCAAAATAACTCCGGCAATCAGCCAGCAATAACACAATAATCTGTTTACCCTGTTGTCAGGCAAGCTATCACCAGTTTCTCTTTCCCCCCCCCCTTTCGAAGGGGGGTACTGAGTCTTAAGGATTATACTCCAACTCAGACTACAGCAGTCAACTCTGCTTTGATTAATAAAGATTTGGAGTGCTGTCGAGAGCTCTGGCATGTATCAGATAGTAAGAGGAAATGCAAGGGTTTTTTTTTTTTTTTTGAAACGACATCAATAGCAATACATTCCAGGGGTAGCCAGGCAATGCGATCCGATGCTTCGGTGCTCCAGCAACACAGAGCCAGGAGGATTATTTGTGACCTCCCGCTCCCTGCAGGTGCTACCTGGCACTTGTGGAACATTACCTGGAAGCCCTCATGGTGCACACCAAGTCACTGGTGTGGGCGCATCCACTTCTGTTGATGTCACTGCAGGAACAGGGCCTTTCAAGTAGGGTTGCTAGGTCTCCCTCTATATGGTGTCATGTACTGGGACTGCCAACCTAGCAGTTCGAAAGCAAGAAATTGCAAGTAGATAAATAGGTACCACTTTGGTGGGAAGGTAACAGCATTCCGTGTGCCTTGGTGTTTAGTCATGCCGGCCACATGACCACGGAAACATCTTCGGACAGCGCTGGCTCTTTGGCTTTGAAACGGAGATGAGCACCGCAACCCTAGAGTCGGAATCAACTGGCTTTCGAGCAAGGGAACCTTTACGTTTACCTTACTGGGACTGAATCATTCCAGGTCTGTCACCCCAGAGACTGGCTGAGCTTGGAGCACAAGAACAATAGCCTACCAGGACTCTGGAAGTAACCAATCTTCTAGTTAGTTTTTTAGTTTTATTATTACGGTCTTAAGACCAGCATACAATACAAACCCAGGCCCCGGTCACACAGGTCGGATATCGCGGGGGGTGGGGGGGAGGTGTGGCTAATTGCCCTGGCGCAGTTTGATGCGCGATTATGCGATCAGACACGCCGGCGGCAAACCACGGGTCCTTCCCTCGGCGCCGGCGGGTAAATGAGGGACCAGAGGGGAATGCTGCGCGCTGGCGTGATCACACCACGGGTGTCTGGAGGCAGCCCGTGGCAAACGTTTACTAGTACCATGGAGCAATGTTCCCTCTAAGCTGCGGAGTCTTGTGAGCAAAAATTCTACTGGCGTTAAAGCTGTGAGCGGGCAATTTGGCTGCTGCATAAATTAGCTTGCTCTGGAGCCATCCTTCCTGAGTGAAGACAAAAATGTGTGAGCCGGAGGCTAAAAAATTGTGAGCTAGCTCACACTAACTCAGCTTAGAGGGAACATTGCCTTGGAGGTACTAGTTTTTTAAGGCGCATTGTTGGCGGTAAGCCACCGGTGCGCTCCACTTCCCAGATGTTGGGGTGTGATCGCGCCCGGATAATCCGCCCACCATCCGTGCCTCTCCCGTGGCAACTTTGCCGTGTGACCGGGGCCATAGTATGAAAAAGAAGGGGAAAACAGAGATAATATACAGAATAAAATCTACATTTAAAAACTTTTAAAATGCGACTCCCGCAATCTAAGAACTAATGCACAGAAGTCAGCGACTGAACATGTAATCTCTGCAAGCAATCTAGTAGTAATGTTATCATTGGGAGTGGGGTGTATTTGGGTGTGACAATTGCATGCTATTTAACAGAGCTGAGGCTCTGGAGTCTGGTCTTGCTCTGGCTGAAATCACAAATAAAGTTGAGCTGATCACTAGCCTCGAGCCTGCTCATCCATGGAACCCACGATTTAACAGTGGGCAGCTGTGTCAGTCTGTCTTTAGCAGCAGAAAAGAGCAAGCGTCCAGTAGCACCTTAAAGAACTTTCCTACTCCTGCTGTACAGTTTTACCATAGAGTTTTTGTAAATCCTAGAGCATCCCATGACATCCGTTCCAGTTTTTACTGGAAGTGACATCAGCTTGCCAGGGTGACACTGTTATGCCAGTCCCCACCCCCTAATTACTCCTGGGGTGTGCCTTGCACATGAAAGCTCATACCTTGAATAAACCTTTGTAGGTCTTAAAAGTGCCACTGGGCTCTAAATATGTTCTCCTGGGGTCTTTGTCAGTCTTCCTTGAGGCTGACTCATTTCCAGATGGGGCTTCACAGGCATGTTTTGGAATCCTGGTGTCAAGTCTCTATGGATACATTAGTAAGCTGCAGGGGTCATTTCCTGCAGGAGCGCACAGGAGCGGAGCTCCGGTAGTAAAGAGCCCAGGGGGCGGGCACATGCAACAAGCCCCACCCCCTGCTCCCAGCAGCCCTCATTCAGAGCAAGAAGCAGTCAGGTAAGCTGCAGAGCCTCCCCCCCGGCCCCCTGGTCCAAAACAGTCTAGTGGCACCTTTAAGGCCAAGTTTTCTTCAGGCACAAGCTCTCCCGCCTCTGTGAGGACAGATCTGCATGTTCCCCTTCCCCCAATGGCTAGCAATCCAAGACAGTCCAGTGGAACCTGAGCAGTGGGTGTTGCCTTCTGACACACTTCCGGTGATGTCAGGGGTGTGCCATATGCAAATAAGTTATGCTAATGAGTTATGCTAATGAGCACCTGCACCTCTTTTTCTACGAAATGACCCCTGGTAAGCTGTAGTGTTAGTGTCTCCAGTCTCACTGGATTTTGGAAGCGAAGTAGGATAGGACAGAAGACCACCAAGGACAATTCTGCCAAGGAAGGCAATGGCAAACCATCTCTGCTTCTTGCTTGCTTTGAAAGTGCTTGCTGGGGTCACCATAAGTTGGTTGCAACTTGATAGCACATACATTCATATTGTTAGCATCCCCGACATAAATGGAATAAGACCAGTTATTTATTTGAGATCAGGAGGTTTCATCCACTTTAACAGGTGCCTTCCTCAAATAAGACCCTTCTCTCAGTAACCTGTCATGCTCATACCCACAATCATGAGGAATATTCTTCTGGATTGGGATGAGAGTCAGTCACCTGCAAACATCTAGGTGGTGTGCTAAATTGGCACTACCCGCCACCTGCCTAAATGCCTATTCTAGCACCATGCTGACTTTCTCAAAGTCATCACCCAAAAACCAAACCTCCCATGGAAAAGTGCTACATCACAATAACACCTGCGCTCAAACTGAAAAGCCAATAATTCAAAATCCCCCCGATAATAACATAAAAAAAAATAAGAGAAGCCAACGTTGGATCAGGCCAATGGCCCATCTAGTCCAACATTCTGTCACATAGTGGCCAAAACTACCAGGTGCCATCAGGAGGTCCAGCAGTGGGGCCAGGACACTAGGAGCCCTCCCACTATTGCCCCCACAAGCACCAAGAATACAGAGCATCGCTTGCCCCAGACTGAGAGTTCCTATCTATACCTTGTGGCTAATAGCCACTGATGGATCTCTGCTCCATATGTTTATCTAATTCCCTCTTGAAGCCACCTCCTGTGGCAGTGAATTCCATGTGTTAATCACTCTTTGGTTGAAGAAGTACTTCCTTTTATCCGTTCTAACCCGACTGCTCAGCAATTTCATTGAGTGCCCACGAGTTCTTGTATTGTGAGAAAGGGAGAAAAGTACTTCTTTCTCAGCCTGCTCTATCCCATGTATAATCTTATAAACTTCAATCATGTCACCCCTCAGCCATCATTTCTCCAAGCTAAAGAGCCCCAAGTGTTTTAACCTTTCTTCATAGGGAAAGTGTTCCAACCCTTTTATCATTCTAGTTGCCTTACTTAGGAGCCTTTGATGAGGAGCTTTATCAAAAGCAGGGGCAGTGGCTGACTGAAGAACACAGTCATACAGAATTGGTCCTTAGATGTGGTAGGCCACTGCTGTTACTGAAAATTTCCCGTGGGGGGAAAGGACTGTTGTTCTACCTGTGATGCTGTGTGTCATCATGCACTTAAGGAGGTGCCCTCCTGTAGTCTGGAGTAGGGAGGCGCACCCCCCCGAAAATAGCCCATTCGGCCCCCTTTCGGGTAGCTGCAGGCCAAATCAGACTCTCTGATTCATCTTGTCGCTGAAAGCTGTCACCAAAATTCAGCGGCATTTTGGCGGCTGCCCAAAAAGGGGCGCTCTGCAGGCGGGCGAGCCGGGGAAGGCACAGGGAAGGGGCGCTCTGCAGGCGGGCGAGCCGGGGAAGGCACAGGGAGGCTAGCTTTCAGGGCAGCTGGTTCCCTTCACTGAAGGGAAGGCAAATTGCCGTCCCTTCAGTGAATGGAGTGTGCCACCACTGTGGCGTGACTGGGGGGGGATTTAAATTTTAAAACTCCAGTTGTGCCACAGAGGCGGCACACTCCCTTCACCGAAGGGATGGCAATTTGCCTTCCATTCAGTGATAGGAAACCCCCCCTTCAAGGGGGGGGGTTATTATACCCTATGGGGAGAGCCTCTGAGGACAAGATCGTAGAACGTAGCTATGTGAGGTTAAGATCTCCCCTTCTTGCTTAAATTTGTTGTAATTTGTTATGATATTTTATTGTAATTTATTGTTTTTGAACTATATGTTATCGTTTTAATCCGGGACACAGTGCCCTTGTTAGGGCGGGATATAAATGTAAATATAAATAAATAAATAACAAATAGGATATAATTGAGCCGAATGTGATTCAGTCGGCCGAATGCCACCCCTATCAGCTTGCATTGCCGAAAGTAACATTCAGGTGTCATTCGGCCAGCCGAATCAGATTCTGCCTGATTTGGCCGAATTTGAATTGGGGCGGGGTTTTTTTTTTTTTTTGCACACCCCTTGTCTGGAGATGAGCTGTAATTTTCACTTGAAGGCTGGCATCTTTTGTGACGTGGCTTCAATGGATCTTTTTATTCCATCTAAGGAAAAAGGAAGTTGTGCTGGGCTTTGCTTTCCTGACAGCCTGGACTGATGAAAGACTAAACAATAAATAGGTATTCTGTGAGATGTCGCCATCAGGCTCCTACTCCCGGAACCCGCAGACCCTTGAGCTCCATACCTCACGAGGCAGAGGCAAAACCATCCCCTACACCCATTAGGGGAGAGGAATGGATTTTTCCAGTTCTGTCCCCCCCCCCCAGCATGCACACATCCAGATGTTTTTTGGATTTATGAGATCTGGAAAAATATGTAAAAGTACCGTTGTGAAAAATATTTCCTTAACACATATCACCAAGGCAGTAGGTTATTTTTTAAAACAAGCATTTCTTCAATGTTGCATTTCAAATGCTGGGAAAGGTTTGAAATGTTACAAAACTTTTAGAGGGCGTAAGAGATCATTTCAACAGGCACACGCCACCTGTCAGCCCATAAAAGTAGTGCTTTGCCAATAAGGACTGTGATTGGTTTGGTTATATAAATTGGCCTAGAATCTGTCCTGATGTCAGCCCAAAGTTGAGTAGACACCAACCAGGAAAGAGTATCTTTAGGAACCTGAAGACTAACCAACAGGGGTCATTTGGGGGGGGGACGCGGGGGGACGCCATCCCCCCGGGTGAGGTGCGGGAGGGCGGGGCCTGGAGCTCCCTGCTGGTGCCCGCTGGAGGTCGCCGCCGGCTGTGGGGAGGACACACTTCCGGTGATGTCAGGGGGTGTGGCATATGCTAATGAGTTATGCTAATGAGTCCCCCTAGCTCTTTTTCTACGAAATGACCCCTGCTAACCAGTAAAGCAATGAAGCAGCGTAGATGTATTCGTATCTTGAGAAAGTCTCCAGCGGTAAGTGTCTTGGTTCCCAAACACCATCTTCAAGTACAAATAGTCACGGCACCCAGGGTTGCCAACTGTGGGTTTGGAAATACCTGGAGATCTGAACACATGAAGCTGCCTTCTACTGAATCATACCATCAGTCCATCAGTCAGCATTGTCTACTCAGACAGGCAGCAGCTCATCAGGGTCTCAAGTGGAGGTCTTTTAACTATTTGATTATATTGTGATTTTGTGATTTGTAACCCACCTTGAGCCCGCTTGCGGGGAGGGTGGGATAAAAATTGAATTCAATCAATCAATTTCCCAGTGGAGATGCCAGAAATTGAACCTGGGACCTTCTGCCTACCAAGCAGATGCTCTACTACAGAGCCACACCCCCGGGGTTGCCAGGTCCCTTTGTCAAATCTGGTGGGGGGATTTGAAAGAGGGTGTTCCGGGAGTGGGCAGGGAATCGCCACTGTGAAATGAACCCCACGCGCAGGGCTCTACTGGTAGCAGGAGCTCATTTGCATATTAGGCCACACCCCCTAGTGTAGCCAATCCTCGAAGAGTTTACAGTAGCCCCAGTAAGAAGAGCTCTGTAAGCTCTTGGAGGATTGGCTACACTAGGGGTGTGTGGCCTAATATGCAAAGGAGCTCCTGCTACCAGTAGAGCCCTGCATGTGCCACAGCCCCCATCCTGCTGGCAAAAAGACCCTTTAAAGCGCACTCTGAATGAGATCCCCGATCCACTGAACGAGATCCCTGAGACCTTTAAAGGGTCTCTTTGCCAGCAGAGCCGTGGCCAGCGACAGCCCCTCTCCCTCCCTGCTAAAAGATTTAAAGGGCGCTCCAGCTGGTCGGCAGGCCATGTGTTCCCCACCGTGGCTGTGGCTTGGGGGTGGGGCTTCTTCCAGCGGCCAGCTGGCTGGCGGCGGATTGTAGCCCCCAGGACTGGGGGAACCCCCGCCCGGATCTGGGGCCTGGCAACCCTACATGCCCTACTTGATTTGAGGGTGAAGCCTGGGATGGTAGGCTTGGTAGGGCATAATGCTATACTGTCCACACCTTCCAAAGCAGCCATTTTCTCCAGGAGACGCAGAATGAATTTTTCAAACAAACAAATAAATAATAAGCTGTCTACATAGTCTGGATACCAATTGTAATTCTGGTAGATCTCCAGTTCCCACCTGGAGGTTGGCAGCCCTGACGGCAACTTCTGGTTCTGCTCTGCTGCTCTGAGTCCAAGGAGTAGGGCCCTGGCAGAGAGGCAGTGAACGAATGAGTGGCAGGAGCACTAAGGCGGAGTTGGAAGGAGCTTTCTGCAGGCGGCTGTAGCAGCTGTCGCAACCAATAACTGCTACAGTCACTCCGAAGCTTCTCATCATATGGAGCCTCCTCCATGGGTTCCGGTGAGAACCGGGGCATAGTCCGTGCAATATGCCGCTTTCCAAATGGTCTCAAACGAAAAGGAGATCCAAAATTCTCCAACTACAAAATCAAGCTTCCGAAAAAAAATAACAGCCAGGCTGCCCTCATCGTGTCCCTCCTCCTGGCATCCATTTTAAGTCGCAAGATGAGGCCCGTATGGCTAGTCGGTGACGGAGACATCTCAATATGCTGTTTGCAGACAGCAGTGAAACTTACCCTGTGCTAAGCATACTAAAAGCAATCTGTTATTCTCTCCCCCCCCCAACACCCCATCTTTACCATTAAATATGCCAGAGCGGAGTTAATTGGCCTCCGTATTCCTAAAGAAAAACTTGTAAATAAGACTGTTCTCCCAGCAACTCCATCAGCCGCACGGTGGGTTAGTTTAGATTTCAAAGGTGCCACCTTGCTTCGCTCCGTGTTGATGGAAGAGAACAGCATTAACCTTTTCACTTGCACTAACAAAGACAAGTCGAGACAAGACATGCAGTGACGATTGCAAATCTGGGTTTTGTTGTTGCCCGCGGCCTTCTACAATTATCAAGCACTTTCAAGCTAATAGTTGCGAGTGTGTTTACCTCAGTTTTAGATGATCATTTCTTAAAAAACCACCGGCAATTCTGCAAAATGACCGCTTGATCAGCGGCAAATGAGAAATAGCAAGCAAAAGGATTATGGGGGTATCTTTCACCCTCCTTAAGAAGAGGAAGAAGAGCTGGGTTTTATACCCCACTTTTCTCTACCATAAGAAGTCTCAAAGCCGCTTACATTCTCCTTCCCTTCCTCTCCCCACAACAGGCACCTGATGAGGTAGGTGGGCCTGAGAGAAATATGAAAGAACTGTGACTGGCCCAAGGTTACCCAGCTGGCTTCATGTGGAAGATCAAGCCCCATTCTCCAGATTAGAGTCCACCACTCTTAACCACTACACACACTGGCTTTCCCCACAACAGTCACCTTGTGCGGCAGGTGGGACTGAGAGAGTCCTGAGGGAATGGTGACTGGCCCAAGGTCACCCAGCAGGCCTCAGGTGGAGGCGTGGGGAATCAAATCTGGTTCTCCAGATTACAGGCTGCCACCATTAATTGTTATGCACCCTGTGAGGTAGATGGGGCTGAGAGAATCCTGAGGGGGTGGTGACTGGCCCAAGGTTACCCAGCAGGTTTTGTGTTGAGGAGTGGGGAACTAAACCCAGCTCTCCAGATTAGAATCCTTTGCACTTAACCACTACACCACACTGGCTAACAGATAGCTGGGAGTTTAGCCCCACTTCAGGAAATGCAGGAGAACTTACATGCATGTGGTTGGCCCTTTCTTGTATGTTCACATAACAGCGAAGGGCTGAATTTGCCAAGGAGGTAATCAGTTGTGAATTCATTCATTCATTCATTCATTCATAGATTCATAGATTCATTCATTCATTGCGACCTTCTCTCCTTAAACTCATGGCAGGTAACAGCATAGCAACATGGTGGGCCATTTGCCATTGGACTAGATGGGCCATTGGCCTGATCCAACATTGGCTTCTCTTATGTTCTTATGGTGTAAGAATACAAACATATAAATTAACTATCCAGATAGAAGCAAATATGCAAGATAAAATCAAAAATCAGTATAAATGAAGACAAGGATTAAAAGCTTATAGTACAATAGCATAACCAGGGCTTTTTTTGTAGAAAAAGTCCAGCAGGAACTCATTAGCATAATAGGCCACACCCAGAAGCAGAAACTCATTAGCATATTAGGCCACACCCCTGACTGCACCACTCATTAGCATATTAAGCCGCACTCCCATGTTACCAGAAGTGTGGTCATCCAGCCACACCCACCTTTCCCTTCTTACTCTGTATACCTTGTTTGTGGTCAAAACCCAGGGCCTTTTTTGTAGCAGGAACTCCTTTGCATGTTAGGCCACACACCCCTAATGTAGCCAATTCTAATGAGTTTCTGCTATTGGGTGTGGCCTGTTATGCTAATGAGTTCCTGCTGGGTGTGGCCAACTTGGGAGCCAGCCGGAACTCCGTTCCTGTGCGTTCCTGCCCAAAAATAGCCCCGGCAATAACAATGACAATTGTATTGATGGGTCAGTTAGCTGCCTTTCTTCCTTACAGAGCTCAAAATATAAAACCAGAACTTAAAATCACAGTTTAGGAGTGCTTTAACGGTAAAGTTGCAACTGACTCATGGTGTTATCCCAGGGTTATCATGGGTGATGAGCAGAGGTGGTTTGCCATCACCACCCAGGCTTCCTTGGTGGCCTCTCATCCAAGTACTAACCATGGTAGCAGACCCTGCTTAGTTTCCAAGCTCTGATGAGGTTGGGGCGATTCAGGCTGCTACACTGAAAATAGGGTAGGGAAGGACGTAATTATTCCTTAATCACATTAAAAACATGCACAGATTAAAAACCAACAGACGGGTCAAAACCACAGCCAAAATCTGCCTAGGTGGTTTATCCTCCATCCAATGACCTCTGATACAAAACTGTCCTGGAGGCTTCCTAAATGAGACCCAGTTTGGTGTGGTGGTTAAGAGCGGCAGGACTCTAATCTGGAGAATCGGGTTTGATTCCCCACTCCTCCACAGGCAGCCAGCTGGGCGACCTTGGGGTCAGTCACAGTTCTCTGAGAGCTCTCTCAGCCCCATGTAGCAAACAGGGTGTCTGTTGTGGGGAGAGGAAAGTAAGGTATAAATCCTCCTCCTCCTCCTCCTCCTCCTCTTCTTCTCTCCCCCCCCCAGTGAAGGTACCATCCACACCCACTCTAGTAGGCCATTCCTGATAGATTTGCCAAACCTCCAGGTGGTAGCTAGAGATCTCCTACTATTACATCTGCTCTCTAGGCAGCAATAGTTCAATTGGAGAAAATGGCCCCTTTGGAAGGTGGATTCTATGGCATTATACCCCTCCCCAAACCCTGCCCCTCTCCAAACCCCACCCTCCCCAGGCTCCACCCCCAAGATCTCCAGGCATTTCCCAACCCAGAGCTGGCAACCCTCCTTCCAGAGGAATGGACCTACAACTGAGAAAGCCCATGGAGCATTTTGCCAAACAGACTCATCTAAGAGAGGGCACCACAAGGAGAAGACGGTCTGAAGAATGTAACTGTCACATGAGAATATATCAGGAGATGTGGTTTTATAGGTATGAGGGCCAGGAAGGGCTTTAAAAGTGGCAGAGCATCTGCTTGGCTCGCAGAAAGTTCCAGGTTCAACCCCCTGTTCCTCCCTCCCTAACATGATTCGGGATCCCAAGATTACCAATGCTGATAATCAGGGCTCTTTTTGTATAAAAAGCCCAGCAGGAACTCATTAGCATAATAGGCCACACCCAACAGCAGGAACTCATTAGCATATTGGGCCACACCCCTGACAGCACAGCTCATTAGCACATTAGGCCGCACCCCCATGTTACCAGAAGTGTGGTCATCCAGCCACACCCACCTTTTGCTTCTTATTCTGTTTACCTTGTTTGTTGTCAAAACCCAGGGCTTTTTTTGTAGCAGGAACTCCTTTGCATGTTAGGCCACACACCCCTAATGTAGCCAATCCCAATGAGTTCCTGCTGTTGGGTGTGGCCTATTATGCTACTGAGTTCCTGCTGGGCGTGGCCAACTCGGGAGCCAGCAGGAACTCCGTTCCTGTGCGTTCCTGCCCAAAAATAGCCCTGCTGATAATATCAGAATCTAGAATCATGTTGGAGAGGCAAGAACAAGTAGGGAGGAGGGAGCGTTCCCCAGCTGATTGGAGGTATACTTATCTTTAAAGCAGAGGTCATTTCGGGGGGGATCGCGGGGGATCGCAGTTCCCCCGGGTGAGGTATGGGGGGCGGGGCACATGACGAAGCCCCGCCCCCTGC